>NC_137947.1:33238845-33368845 GCF_963969265.1 Rhamphochromis sp. 'chilingali'
GTATATTTGTGTGTCCGCCACTGACCCCTGTCGGTTGGAGTTGTCCCTGCATGCCGCACACACAAGCGCGGGAAATTATACACGAGCGCGGGAAATTATACACATGGCGCGAAATTGGAAGCTGCGCATGCGCATTTTAACATTACCATTTACACCATTGATATTTACATCAATGATTTAGACCGACTGATTGATGGATGAATAGGAAGCGCCCAATTTTGGCAGAGTTTTGACACGCTTTGGAGAAAAGGTAAGAAGGTAATTATAAAACTTTTAAAAGACGGACGTTCTGACAGACACAGTGCTTCAAAGTAGGCACAGCCGTGGTGAGGCGGCAGGTGAGGGAACGACGAGGTACGGTGGAAAGCATACGGCGGAGAGCGCACCGCGGGGACCGGACCACGACGAGCGGAGAGCGCACCGCGGGGACCGGACCACGACGAGCGGACGGCGGAGAGCGCACCGCGGGGACCGGACCACGACGAGGTGAGGACGGCAGAGCGGGCCGGAGCACGCGGAACGGTTCACGGAGGTCACAGCAACACGCTGGTCGGGGATTCCCGGACTGTCCCAAGCACCGGGATGGTTTTTTTTTACCCTGGCCTAATCTCATCACTTGTTTCAAGGTAAGAAATTACACAAGTGTGTGATGTTTCACTGAGTTTGAAAGAAGGCCTTTTTCACTACAAGATCACTACACTTGTTTAATGTAAAATGGCTGCTACTACTACAACTACTATAAGTACTACTTCTGTAACTAGTAACTACTACCTATTGTACTAATGGTAGGAGTAGTTGTAGTAGATGCAGTTGTACTAGCAGTAGTACTCACACCTGTCTTTTTTGTGGTAGTTGGAGCTGTTTTCCTCCTGTTCTGTTCTGAGATGATTATTTAAGATATTAAAAGATGATCTTTGCCCAAATACCAAGGAAACATTGGAAGGCAAATACAAATAAACTTTTTTAGATTCATGAAATTTAATTGAGACAGTATTGATGTCACTCTGCACACATTTGTTTATAAAATATTGTAAAAAAAAAACCAAACAACACATTTGTTTTGCTCTCTTATAGTTGTGTTGATGAAGCACATTATTCCTGAGAGATCTAAAGCTTAGTTTGACAGACAGGTTTAGGCTAAGTCAGAGTTAGGCTTTAGTTAAATTAGGACATTTAAGTATCTTTAATATCTGCAAGTGCATGCTTTCTGTTAAAACAACTCAGACATCAGCCTTGTCTGTGTCTGTTATGTTAATGTAATGAAAGCATAGAACTCAATTGAAACAGTTTCAGTATCCATGCTATTAGTGAAATAAGAAAAATTGGGTGGAGCATGTCAGATACTTGACTTAATCAACACAGGTGGAACACAGTCAAGTTAATCTGCACAAATACAGCCTCGCCCCCATCCATTTATCTGTTAACCAGAATCCCTCCAGCACTCATCACCAAACTAAAATAACCTTAAACTAATAATACGCTAACATGGGGGGGGTGCTTCTCATTCAGGCTTTACTAATGCCCTTGTAAGCATAAAGGCTTGAAGTTTTGATGTTGTTTACATTTTTATCTTATTTCCTTAGCAAATCATGTCACGGAGAACTACTCCCCTTCAGGATGCCATTAATCACATCCTTGCAAGAAGAGACAAGAATTCAATGTTAGAAATCAAATTTATTAATTCAGTTAAAGGTGAGTGACTTTGACACACTGCAGGCTAGACTGAGGGGTTACGCATCACCAGTGGTGACCTGTACAAACATCAATATAAATTAAAATCTAAGGTATTTTAATAATTTAGTTATTAGCGAGCCTGGCTATTTATGTTTTCTGCACTTGGACATGTTTTCTTTATTATATATGTAGAATTGAAAAAAGCACAACATTGCATACTTGTTATTTACAGATATACATATTTAATGAATTGATTATTTGCAGTGCTGCCACACCTGTGTCTCTAATATGGTTGTTTCTTCAGGTCGTGGCATCTTCACTTTAGCCAATTTCAAACAAGGAGACTTCGTGGTCGAGTATAGAGGGGAGCTTATTGATGCAACTGAAGCTGAACACAGACGTAACCTGTACCCCAGCGCATGTTCAGTCTTCATGTTTGACTTCATATGGAAGCAGAAGACATTGTGGTAAATTCAAAATGACTGAATGTTTACATTTCTATTGCAAGGTCAGGATTTCTGAAGCAAACATCTCATATTGCTCTTTACGAGTCCTTACCTCTAGTACCCGGCCCCGTCAGTCCCCAGAATCTATAGAAGGGGGAGTGACGGACCCGTGGAATAGCGGGATCTCATTCTTACTGAGGCTCCGTCATTTCCCGGTGACCCTGTGGTCCCCGGGAACTCGCAGTACTGGGGACTGACGGGACTCCCACATATGCTGAGGGCCCGTTAGTCCCCGTATTCAGCCTGTGTGTGCCTTCTCTAATACACACTCACGGGCGTAATGTACGGGGTTAGAGGGGTAATAATATAAGCCTACATTTTACAGCTAAGACAAGGTTCTCACGCTGCTGTGAAGATTTAAAACATAATATAGAGATAGAGAAAATAATAAGAGAAAATTCAAATGGCCAGGGCTGAATGAGCGCCCCTGTGTCTGTGCGCATTTGGCACATGTGGACACGGAGACCCGTGCACTGTTATACTGTGTCCAAAACTACTGTATAATATGTACAATGCCAAAATAGTACATGTCAAGTGTTCTCTGCCTGTGAGGTAGGTAGATGGATGGCTTGATGGATCGGTGAAAAACCTTTCAACACAAAAAATAAAGAACATTTCATTAATCATTCAGATAAATTAAATGCATTATACAGAAATGAAATAACAAAAATATACACTTCAGTAAAGCCACTTTTGTTTAAACTATCATTTATCCTAGTTTTAGTTTCACATTCATTAGTTTTTGAATCAGAGGTGAGTAATTTCAAACAACGAAGATGAAATAAACTGTGGTCTACCTTGCATTTTTTACACTTTCTGTAACAATTAAATTTTTAAAGTATACATTTTAGAGTTTACAAATATTTTAATAAAGACTTTAACCAAGGATTTTCTTTTACAAAGAATTATTTTCCTTAAATTAAACCAAACATATTTACACTAGTTTTAAGATTTAACCAAGGATTTGGGGTAATTACTTTTAGTATTAATTAACATAAGTGTGGGAAACACTATCTACATAAACAATCTTTTCAAACTTAAACATTTTAATATCAATATAATTTTTTAAACTTAAATGCAGTAACTATTTCCCAAAGCATAAATACATTTCCACAATTGAGCTTCCATAGTTCCCAAACATATAAGCAGCAAATATGAGTCCGAGCTTACCGATAGCCCGTCTAACTCAAAGTCTTCCTCACAGTGGAAAGTGGATTGTGCTTGGTTTGCTGTCCTCTCAGTATGTCACACTTGGGTCAAATGACTGCTGCATGCATTTTAAGGTCTACTAGGCACGCCCGCCCTTGATTGCTCTAATTCAACTCACCTGGCAGAGCAGTGCACACCAGGCTGCGCTTAGCTGTAGATTGCACAAGGTCTAATCAGTGGCCACGCGCAAGCAGCAGCACAGAGCAGGTAGTGGGCAAGAGGAGGAAGAGAAGAGAAGAGAAGAGTAACAGCCACACCTACTAGGTCAGCGCAACAGTACAACAAAACCACGTTTAAGCTCTAAGCACAAGTAGAAGCGCAAACACTTATCTCAGTCAGAAAGCAATGCGTCCTTGACTGATGGACGCAGTTATAAACTATGCATTTAACAACTAAACTTGTATTGGATGTTGTGTTTGTGTTGGTGCTTAAAAATTATAGTATAGTTCATAGGCATGTCACTATAAATGTTTGTTTGATGTATGTTTCCAAATTTGCAGTATTGATGGAGCACTTGAAGATGGGTCATTTGGGCGACTAGTAAACGATGAACACAGGACACCAAATTGCAGAATGAAGTTGATTGAAGCAGAAGGGAAGCCACATCTCTGCCTTTTTGCACTGAAGGAAATTGTGGCAGGAAGTGAAATTACTTATGACTATGGTGGGAAAGAATGGCCCTGGCGGAAAAAGGTGGGTCATTTAAAAAAATTTTTCCCCCTATGAATTGTTGTTTAAAACATACATATCTAGATGTCACAATTAGGGCTGCAACTAACGATTATTTCAATAATCGATTAGTTGTTTCAGCCCTAGTCACGATATTTAAATGTCCTCTTGGTGGTATTCAATCTGGTTTAACTAAATCTTGAATTTGTATGACTTTCCCAAGTGATGATTGCAAGCTTATCTGTTTTGTGTCCCCTTAACAAGTGTGGCCACACACTGGAGGTGAAACAGTGAAAGCATCAGTTTGAGCTCAGATGTCATTATGAGGCTGATGGACAGTGTCCTTGAAAACCTTGGGTTTTTCTGTGTCAGACATATACATGCACCTTTTACTCACAGTCACTTTAGCTTCTTAGTATTGTCTTACTTTGGCTTCACTTAACTAGGTAAGGGTTAATCACTCTGTTTCCTTGCAGTTAGGGTGAGAGTTAGAACTGTATTTAACTGAAGGTGAAACAGAAAATGCTTAACTATGTGTGTGTGTCTGACACAGACAAACTCAAGGTATGTGAGAACACTGTCCTGACATCTGAGCTTGAACTGAGTCTTTCACTGTTTCATCTCCAGTGTTTGGCATACTCAGAAAAACACACGGGTTGAGGGGACACTGGTTAGAAAAGACCACTCGTAGTGGATTAAATACATTTCCACTGTAGCTGCCAGATGTTTACAATATTTGTTCTACTTTTCATACCCAGCTAAAGATCGCAAGCATCCCTTCTGGTCAACAGTGTGTTGCAGAGCCTATTGCCCATGACGTGGAGCACCATGTGATCTCTACAGACTCATTCACAGGTGAGTCCCTGCTTGAGTAAGCACCAGTGTTGAGAAGGTTACTTTTAAAATGTATTCCATTACAGAATACAGAATACATGCCCCAAAATGTATTCTGTAACGTATTCCGTTACGTTACTCAATGACGGTAACGTATTCTGAATACTTTGGATTACTTAATATATTATCATGCTTTTTACAACAACGTGAATTTGTTGCTGTGTGATTTATTACTATTACTGAAGGTCCGCGACTCCGAACTGTAGTAAAGGGACCTCTGACTAATACGGCGGGGTCCCTGTCGGCTCGTAGCTGAAAAATAGCTTTACTTTGTTGTGTGGGTCAACTTTTCTTGCGAGAGACAGAGAGAGGCGTTGAAAGGCTGCTCCAACAGAACTTATTGTTTTGGGAGGAAAACAGGAACACGGTGTACAGTCGAGTCTTAATAGCTTACTTACAACTGGGCTCGTCAGGCTCTCTTCTTGGCTGCAGTGGTTATTATTATATTTACATGCTTCCAGCTCCCGTTTTTCCTCGATGACAACTCGTACCTTTCCACTCCCCTTTTTCTCCCTCCTCGCGCTCACAGACCCATAACGTGTATGGCAGTCCATTCTCCCTGCAGCACGGACTACACTGCCCATGATGCTACATTCTTTAGAGCTATGCTTGTAGCATTCTGCCTGTTAGCTTAGCACAACAACAACGAAAAGGCGCTCTCTCACCCAGGAAACACACAGTCGCAGAGAGAGAGAGAGAGCATCGCCCTGTAACCATGGCAACCGTAACGCTGCCGCCTGGAACAACAGCACGTAGCTGTCAAACAAAACCAAACAGTCCTGACCCGCGACAAAATGAAACAGGAAAGTACCGCACTGTAATCCATTTATTTCAACAAAGTAACTGTATTCTGAATACCACCTTTTTAAACGGTAACTGTAACGGAATACAGTTACTCATATTTTGTATTTTAAATACGTAACGGCGGTACATGTATTCCGTTACTCCCCAACACTGGTAAGCACTACCTGTTAAACCCTGGGGTCTTGCAAAGCACTATGCCTCCATGTCTTGTGTTCTCTTCTACAGACAGAGAATTAAGAGCAGAGTGTCAGTCATCTAGACCTACAGCAGACAGCTCTGAGCATGAGGTTAGCATGGATTCATCTGTTTACTAAAGATTGTATCAATGTGTAGTTTGGTAAATAGTGTGGTTTGTAAAGATCATGTTTATCAATTGATTACAATTATACTGCATGTACAGTCTTTAAACCATTGTAAGTACAGGTAGTCATCATTTAACATTGCATTTCCCTCTCAACATCATTTGGGTGTTTTAAGGTTTGACTGAGAGTGTCCCTCTTGATCAGATGGACACTGTACCATTGATGCTTGTTCATCTTTGCATCTTTTTAGGTGCATTCTGTTGGAGGTCAGCGTGGCACTTCTTCTCTGAAAGAGTTAATTGGTGAAGTTGGTGTCCAGTATCAGGAGTTGTCACCCCAAGCGTTCTCAGAAGAACTTACCAGTGGTCAGTTTTGAGTAAATGTTGTTAACTTCTGGCAATGCATGACATGCCTGAAGGTTTGCTGCATGAAAAATGTGCCAGTATTGGGACATTTCTGATGATTCTATAGTGTCTTGATGGATATTTTGAGAGTAGAATTGTAACAGTCAGGGATGTGAATTGATTGC
This sequence comes from Rhamphochromis sp. 'chilingali', assembly GCF_963969265.1. NCBI lineage: Eukaryota > Metazoa > Chordata > Actinopteri > Cichliformes > Cichlidae > Rhamphochromis > Rhamphochromis sp. 'chilingali'. The sequence continues at coordinate 33,245,433 of NC_137947.1, forward strand.
GTTATGCGTAGATGTGTTTTTTTGACTTAACGAAAGTCAAGCACTGAATCTCCTTGTGTTCCCTTGTACAGAGAGCAAATCGAAAGAGGTGCCACAATCATCCAGAGCTGTGCCTAACGACTCTGCTTGTGAGGTGAGTTGAAATTGACCTTTGTTTTAAAATTGACCAATGGTTAGAAGTGTTATGGTGTTTACATGAAACTCCATATTGAGTATTTTAGCAAACATCTGGCAGCGGTGGTGGAAATGTCCTCTATTTAGAACAGGAGGTCTTTTCTAACCACAGCGTCCCCTTAACAAGTGTGTTTTACTGAGTGGCCACACACTGGAGGTGAAACAGTGAAAGCATCAGTTTGAGCTCAGATGTCATTATGAGGCTGATGGACAGTGTCCTTGAAAACCTTGGGTTTTTCTGTGTCAGACATATACATGCACCTTTTACTCACAGTCACTTTAGCTTCTTAGTATTGTCTTACTTTGGCTTCACTTAACTAGGTAAGGGTTAATCACTCTGTTTCCTTGCAGTTAGGGTGAGAGTTAGAACTGTATTTAACTGAAGGTGAAACAGAAAATGCTTAACTATGTGTGTGTGTCTGACACAGACAAACTCAAGGTATGTGAGAACACTGTCCTGACATCTGAGCTTGAACTGAGTCTTTCACTGTTTCATCTCCAGTGTTTGGCATACTCAGAAAAACACACGGGTTGAGGGGACACTGGTTAGAAAAGACCACTCGTAGTGGATTAAATACATTTCCACTGTAGCTGCCAGATGTTTACAATATTTGTTCTACTTTTCATACCCAGCTAAAGATCGCAAGCATCCCTTCTGGTCAACAGTGTGTTGCAGAGCCTATTGCCCATGACGTGGAGCACCATGTGATCTCTACAGACTCATTCACAGGTGAGTCCCTGCTTGAGTAAGCACTACCTGTTAAACCCTGGGGTCTTGCAAAGCACTATGCCTCCATGTCTTGTGTTCTCTTCTACAGACAGAGAATTAAGAGCAGAGTGTCAGTCATCTAGACCTACAGCAGACAGCTCTGATCATGAGGTTAGCATGGATTCATCTGTTTACTAAAGATTGTATCAATGTGTAGTTTGGTAAATAGTGTGGTTTGTAAAGATCATAAAATATTTGGGTAACAATGTTTTATGTTTCATTTCATGTTTTTAATTTTTTCCAGTGTACAATTCATAGGCTGGTATTTGAATCGGTGAAACTTGACAAATGCGGGATATGCCATTCACCTTTGACAGCTATCAGATGGCACGGTCTAAGATGCAAGCGTAAGTGTATTATTTATCTTGTGTTAATTAATGCATTTTTTCACTATACCCTAAGTTACCATGAGTCAGGTCTACATTTTCATATGTAAAGAATAAAAAAAATCACTTCAAAGTTTTATCAATTCAAACCATTGCAATGATACACAGTGTAATGGCAGATACTATCACATATCATGCATTTGAGTTTGTCTGCTTAGTGTGGCAGAGAACAGAGAGCATACTGTAATAATGTATGTTGCCCTCTTACTCTTTGTTGATTAGACTGTTGAACTTTACAACTTTAAATCTTTGTTTCACTCTTTCAACATCAAGCTCATATAAGCTAAATAAGCATCTCACCGCGCGCAAGGCATGCCGGTCCGGGTCAAGGGTCACGACTACCCAGCATGCATTGTAAACAGTAAACACGGCCGCGTGTGATAGCGATATTGAATATTTTGAGCGTCCTAACGTCAATGTTTTAAAAGAATTTGGTACGAAACGGGGATACAGTGCTGCTGGGAAGAGAAAGAAAGAATTCGTGGCCCTCGCTTGGGCGTTTTCACTACAAAAAGCCCCTATAGTTTTAACAAAACAGCAGGAGCGGGAGGCTATGCTACCTTGGATATAAGTCTCTGCTCGAGATCGAGACTGACAGTTGTCAGATGACAATTCCAGATCCCTTAGAGCTGAGAGAAGGTTGGTACAATGAATCGACAGCTGCAAATAAACTTTCACTTTCAAAGCCTCATATCCGGAGCCATCAGCCTCTGTGGTGCCCGGAGACGCTCGTGCGGGGTTTGGCCACTGACGTCTGGCAACCCTGGCACAGCACTTCCCCGTAGGCCTATATCCATGGATGTATTAAAAGAACCAAGCCTATATCTGACAGAGAAATATAATTCAGCCTTTACATCGTGGGTAGTGGTGTACTCTGACCCGGCCGCGCCGTGCATGCGTACTGACAATGCTGATTTAGCTTATTTGTGATGTTACAATGCAAAAACCACAGTTCCTGATTTGATCTGTTATATAAAGATAAAGCAAAATGCACAAATGTTTAATTATATTTAAGAGAGTATCAACATGTATGAAGTAAACTGCCCTCAAGTCTGTTTGTCATTCTGTAATTACACATATACACACAAACTTGGAAGATGATGTTTTAATGATAATAAACCCGTTGAGTAAACATTGCATCAAACTTGCAAACTTCTTACAATGTCAATATAGGAAGCCCAATAAGGTACTGGGTCTGATTAATCCAGACCTATTCCAATAGATCAATCAGGCAATTTGCAATACAAATGCTTGATGGTGTCTCTACACGTTTTCAATGACTTTTTAGTAGAAGTCCTTTTCATCTCAATCCTTATTAATTAATGTAGGATAAACATTTTAGCTTTTCTGTTTCTCACTAGATCATTCTGCCAGAAGTCTTTGAGCCAAGAATGCATTCTGAAACATGGCCTATGTGGCCCATAATGAGTAGTTTGGTCAGGTCAATTTAAGATAATATATATATATCTGCTTTTTATTCTGAATTATGCGTTGGTTTTAAATTTACTTTATGCTTGTTTATATTTAGTGGTCTTAGTGAATATAATTTGTGACGTGTGGGATCGCTACTTTTTAAATTATAACTTAATGAATCATCGGTTGTTGTCTAATGCTGTGGTTTCTTTGTATTTGTAGAATGCCGTTGTGTGTGGCATAAGATCTGCCTCCAGACATCTTCAGAAGACTGGGATATGTCCGACGTAAGTGTACAGTGAAATTCAACCTGGAAAGACTCAGATATGGAGAAAGAATTAGACATGCTTTATTGAACATTAAATATTTGGCGGTCAGACCCCGGCGGGAAAACTGTTGATAAAAGCATTGCTGATTGAAGTAGGAGGTCTTCCCCCGGGGTCTGGACACTGGTGGTGGTATGGAGGCAGGGGGCAAGCATGGGGGTGCAGGGGTGGTGGAGGGATGCGAAAACGCTGCGAGGCCGAGCTATGGGTGAAAGAGCTTAAATGCCCGGATGCTGAATGGAGGCGTAGGTGCGAGGGAGCTCCGGATTGGCTGTGACGTAGTGAGCAGCTGAAGGGAGTTGAGATGATGATGATGGAGACGATGTGCAGGTGTGTCTCCCAGGTTGAATTTAAGCAGGCTTCATTATAATATAGTTAATATTGACGTAGATGCAGTTCGTGAAGATTGCCACATGTTGCTTGCTCTTCCTTTTTCTTTCATCACAAAATTATAAGGATAATCAGTTTTGTAAGTGTTGTCTCAGATAGAGAATTGAAAGCAGATAGATTTTGGACTGGATAGAGTGTAGAAGTTATGTGAGAGAGGCCAGAAATAAATAAACACATTGTAAAAATATTACTTAGATTTTATTATAATCCTTTGTATGAAATTGTTTTGTTTTTTTTACAATCTAGTCTCAAAGGTTTTACAAATTTTGATCTGTGGGGGTCATTGTGGGAGGGGCTCTGGGACCAGGTTAGGGCTAGTGTCTTAGTTTTTTTGTTTTGTGTTTGTTTTTTTGTTAATGTCATTGTTCAAAAAATATAAATTGAATATTAGAAATGGGACAAATATCAAAAAAGTACTGAATCGATCACAGATTGCAAATTGATCAAGCAGAATCAAAATACTTGCACAAAATACATATCTACTGCACATTTTCTTCTTTAAATCAGGAGGTATTTCTTAGTACTTTTAAGACCTCTAGAGACTTTGGTTTACGTCCCGAGCTCTGTGACGTGAACAATTTAGCATTTATCCTTCCCATGTTTATTTCTATTATTTAATCTATGCTGTATTTACGAACAGGGTGATGTCTCATCTGATGAAGAATACATCCCAAATTCTGCATCAGATTCAGAAAGCTCAGGAACAGAGTTGTCTATTGAGTTACCTGGACCATCAAAAAACTCCCATGCTGCTAGCATGCCTGATTTATGCGTTACTTTTGCTGAAAAAGAACAGACCATGGATGTTAAGAACAACTTTGAGCACATTTTGAATGATCTTGAAACTACTGATGATCTTCATCCCGACCAAGAACCAGACAGCTCAGAGTCATGCCAGCAGAAAACAAAAGATGCATGTAGCGAAAAGAGTACTGTGGATATGCTGTGCCAAAATGAATCCCCAACCAAGTCAACAAAATTAATCAAAAGCACAGTCAATTTTTGTTTTGTATGTGGAAAACCTCAAACAAAATTTGCACGTCATCTGGAGACGCATGAAAATGAAAATGCTGAAGTCGCCCAGGTGCTTCAGTTACCCAAATCATCAAAGGACAGAAAAGTTAATCTTGAAAGGTTACGAAACCTTGGTAACTTCAAGCACAACTCTGCTGTTAAAACCACAGGATCAGGTTGTCTTAAAGTGAAAAGGATCTCAAAAAAGAGCAGCAGCAGCGCTGAGACATACGAGTACTGCTTATACTGTAAGGGTATGATATCCAGAAAAGAAGTTTCTCGGCATATGAAAAGATGTGCTTTAAGACCAGAGAATAATGCTGAAGAGAAGCTGAAAGATAGAGTCTTTGGTATAGCATCTACTCAATCCACAATGTCTCAGCCAATTTCAAGTGAACTCTACTCAGTACTGGGCAAGATGCACAAGGATGATGTGTCTAGTGCAATAAGGAATGATCATTATATTATGCAGTTGGCTCAGTCTCTTTTTAATAAGCATGGAAGTGACAGATCAAAGCATGAGTATATAAGACAGAAAGTAAGGGAACTTGGGAGATTACTTGTGACTTTGCGTCACACAACAAGAATCCATAATATGGAAGAGGCAATAAAACCAGCCAACTTCTTTATTCTTACTAATGCTGTCAAGAGAGTTTCAGGTTTTGATACTGAAACCAGCACATTCAAAGCCCCAAGTTTGGCCCTGAAGCTTGGACATTCTCTCAGAAAAATAAGTGATATTATCATGTGTCGTGCTCTCATGGAAGAGGATCAAGAGGCGATCGATTCAATCAGGAGGTTTCACACACTTCATGAAACAAAGTGGTCTGAATTAGTTTCCCATTCAGCCTTATCAAACCTGAGTGAGGCAAAATACAACAAGGTCGACAGCCTTCCACTGACCAGAGATGTTCAGAAGCTGCAGTTATATCTTGGTCAGCAAGTGGAATCGGCTAGGGAGAAACTAGGTGATAACCCAACAGTAGGAACTTATGCAGCACTAGCAAAGGTGATCCTTTGTCAAGTGATTTTGTTCAATAGGAGGAGGGAAGGTGAAGTAGCACGTATGACTGTCAAAAATTTTGAAGATCGTGACATGTCCAAACTAAACGATGACATCAGCTCTGGGCTTACAGAAGTTGAGAAAAGGCTTTGCCAACAGTTTGCCAGAGTGGAACTGAAGGGGAAAAAAGGACGAAAGGTGGCTGTGATCCTGACTTCTGATATGACCGATAACCTGTCACTCCTCGTTAGTAAGAGGAAAGAGTGCGGGGTATCTGAAAACAATATGTACCTTTTCGCCATTCCTTGTAGTGATGGTCACTACAGAGGGCAGTTTGGTCAGTTTGCAGATGCTTGCGGAGCTGAACATCCTCAGAACCTCAGATCAACTAACCTTCGCAAACAGATTGCCACGATAAGCCAAGTCATGAACTTGAAAGATAATGAACTAGACCAGCTGGCCGATTTCCTCGGCCATGACATTAGGGTCCATAGAGAATACTATCGACTGCCCCAATCAACAATTCAGCTGGCTAAGATCTCCAAGTTGCTCATGGCCATGGAGAAGGGAAGTGTGAAGGATATTCAAGGAAAAACTCTGGATGAAATTGGTGGTATGCATGGTTTATATGTTGTTAAATTGGCTTGGTGTTTGTGAATATGGTTGGTCTAATAACATTTTTTCAATTTTATAGATGACATAGATGGGATGGCTACTGGATCACAGCAACTCCCTGATGCTTCCACATTGCGAGGTACTGAAATTATTGTATTCTGTGTTATAGACTTTGCAGTTGTATTGATAAAATATTTAAAATTTACATTTTATATATATATTTTAGATAATGTTATTGCAGTTCTGTTTGTACTTTGCTGTGTAGTTAATACCATTTACAGTGAGGAAAGTAAGTATTTGCTATTTTGCAAGTTCTCCCACTTAGAAATTATGGAGGGATCTGAAATTTTCAGCGTTGGTACATGTCCACTGTGAGAGACAGAATCTAAAAGAAAATTCCGGAAATCACAATGTATGATTTTATTAAAATATTTTTGTATATTACTGCTTAAAATAAGTATTTGAACACTTGCTTATCATGCAGATTTCTGACCCTCAAAGACCTGTTATTCTGCTTTTAAACAGTCCAACTACACTCTGCTCATGATTCTAATTTAGCAGCACCTGTTTGATGCCGTTAGCTTTCATAAAGACACATGTGCACCCCACAATCTGTCAAAAGTGTTGCAGCAACATGAGTAAAACCAAAGAGCTGTCCAACGACACAAGAGACAAAACTTTAGACCTTCACAAAGCTGGAAAGGGCTCCAGAGCCACTGCCAAGCAGCTCGGTGCGCGACAGTGCGTGTGCACGCATGTGCGTGTGCGCGATGGAGCGCGTGCAGGTGACTGTGCGTACCCTCTGCAAGACTCCTGCAGGCGCCCCTGAATGGAAGAGGCTAATGTCTTCCTCGGACTGGAGCCCCACGTAAGATCTCAGCTCGTGGGGTGTCAGTGATGCTAAGAAAGGTGAAGAATCAGCCCAGAACTACACGGGACGAGCTGGTCAATGACCTGAAGAGAGCTGGGACCACCGTTGGCAAGGCTACTATTAGTAATACACTGAGACGTCATGGTTTAAAATCATTCATTACACTGAAGGTTCCCCTTCTTAAGCCAACCCATGTCCAGGCCCGTCTGAAGTTTGCCAGGGACCATCTGGATGATCCAGAGTCATGGGAGAAAGTCCTGTGGTCAGATGAGACCAAAATAAAACTTTTTGGCCTAAACTCCATTGTTGGGGTTTGGAGGAAGAAGAAGGATGAGTCTCATCCCAATAATACCATCCTACAGTGAAGCATGAGGGTGGAAACATCATGCTCTGGGCTGTTTTTCTGCACAGGGGACAGGACCACTGCACTGTATTAAGGAGAAGATAAACGGGGACATGGATTGTGAGATTTTGGGCCAAAACGTCCTTCCCTCAGTCAGAGCATTGAAGATGGGTTCTGGCTGGGTCTTTCAACAAGACAAAGACCTGAAGCACTCAGCCAGGAAAACCAAAGAGTGGCTCCGTAAGAGGCATTTCAAGGTTCTGGAGTGGCCTCACTAGTCTCCAGACCTCAGTCCAATAGAAAATCTGTGGATGGAGTTAAAAGTCTGTGTTGGCCCAAAACATGACAGATCTACAGAAGATCTGTGTGGAGGAGTGGGTCAAAAGACCTTCTGCAATGTGTGCAAACCTGGTGAAGAACTGCAGGAACTGTTGGGCCGCTGTAATTGTTAACAAAGGCAATATTAATATAGTTTGACTCAAGTGTTCAAATACTTATTTTACAAAGAAATATACAAAAAACTTGTTATAAAATCATACAATGTGATTTCCGGAATTTTCTTTTAGATTATGTCTCTCACAGTGGACATGTACCTATGATGAAAATTTCAGAGCCCTCCATGATTTCTAAGTGGGAGAACTCGCAAAATAGCAGGGTGTTCAAATACTTACTTTCCTCACTGTATGTATTATATATATATATATATATATGTATGTATTATATATATATATATATATATATATATTATTTATTTATTTATTTATTTTTTGCTAGAAAAATCTATCAATGACAATGAAGAAATATTAACTTCTGTGACTTCTGATTTGCCTCACTTCTCCGAGACTGCAGCTCAAGGTACATTTTCAATGCTGTACTCAAAGTTTGCCCAACATATCTTATGTAATGAGCTGGGATCTGTGAGTTAGTCTTGTTCAGAGACAAATCCAGTGAAATGTGCAGTAACGTATTTTAACAGCGCACATCACGTATGATAAAGATGCTCTCTTGTTTCATTAATGCCACTTGCATCTCTGTTTTTCATTGCATTAAAAATGAAATCAGACTTTACTATTAACACTACTATGCTGATTACGATAACCTGGGATTGTGAATAGAACAATATTACTAACCATCAGTACATTTTTACATGGTCAATTGTTAGTAGTTCCATTCCTAATTGTGACACTAATGCTTTATGACTAGTATTTTGATGCTTCATCAGTTTTGGCCAAGCAAGATTTGGCCTGTGCAAAATCTACATCATTTCCCAGTAAACTTATTACCCAAGGTATTGTTGACTTCATCCAGTTCAGCACCATTGCCATGTGTATAGTTAGTATAATAGAACTGGCTGTCACTGTCCCCTCTGTGCCCATGGTGTTTGATTGGTAGGCAGAAAGCCTCTTTAAGCCCATACATTTATACTGTGCAATATTTTTTAGATGACCAGGGGAATGATGCCTGTGTGACTTCTGGTTCACCTCCTGTCCCTGACTCAGTTACTAAAGGTATGATCTAAATCAGATGCCATGTCCATCACTAGGCACTATGTGCAGTTAACACCAACATCATGTGGTTAGACATTATATAACATAAAAAGAAGCTGAATGTATTTTGTGTTTACCAAGCAGTGTGATGAACTATCATGTTAATGAAAACAATCAAACTTTAAATTTTATCAGGTCTACAGTCTATTTATTATCACACACAATTTGTTTAGACAAGTACCAGCTTGTTTTCACAGTTTTGAACACCATCTCTACCTACAAGTGCATCTCACATGATCTTTTTAAACTTCAAATTTGTTTTGTTTTATTGAACAGGTTTATGTGTTTCATCAAGGCGGTGTGTGAAGAGACCATGGTCTGAGGAGGAGATAGGAGCGGTGATGAAACATATGAAGCCTTTTATTGAAAACGGTATCACTGTCACCAACCAGCAGTGTCTGAAGTGCAAAGAAAAGGAACAACCTATCTTGGAGACGAGATCTATTCAAAACATTCGAGATTTTGTGCGCAACAGAGGACTGGCCTTTAAAAAAATAAAATAAAATGTTAAACACTAAATGCACTTTTTGACAGTCTGAGCCTTTACCTTTCTGGGCCTGATTTCAAGGTTAGTGTTCTCCATTCAAAAAGTATGTAGTTGACTTCACTGTGCTCACAGGCAGTGTTTTGTTTTGATGTGTGGTTAGCCTGAGTCTTTTAATGCCAGGATTCACTTTTATTTTCCTTCAATAATTGTTACAATGCTGTCCTTTTAAGGAATTGATTATTGAGTTGGTTATATTAAATATAATTCAGTAATTCAACAAATGTGTTGTGTGTTGATATAAGTCTTATGTATAAGTCATGGTGTCAGCCCGACTCACCCCTGGTGTGCAAAGGTGCTTTTTTATTGGTCAGCCACTCAGTGCCAGTTTCTTCAGGACAATGAAAAACTCTATAATACATAGTTTGTTCTAGTTGATGCAAGCACTGTTGTGTTATGGTCACTGGTTCGATCCCTGGGCTCTCTGTCCTGGTCGTTGTGTCCTTGGGCAAGACACTTTACCCTACTTGCCTACTGGTGTTGGCCAGAGGGGCCGATGGCGCGATATGGCAGCCTCGCTTCTGTCAGTCTGCTCCAGGGCAGCTGTGGCTACAACTGTAGCTGCCTCCACCAGTGTATGAATGTGAGAGAGAATGAATAGTGGAATTGTAAAGCGCTTTGGGTGCCTAGAAAAGCGCTATATGAATCCAATCCATTATTATTATTATTATTATTATTATTATTATTATTATGCTTCTAGTTGTTTTAATGACACTTTGACCACCTGTTAGTAGATCACAACAGATATGATCTGTGGTGTTTTATGTAAGCTTGTATGTCAGATTGTAATGCTCATCAGAGAAAACCAAAATATAGTCTTTTTATTATTTTTTTTAATTTATTCATCCATCCATCCATCTTCAACCGCTTATCCGAGGCCGGGTCGCAGGGGCAGCAGCCTAAGCAAATTTATTCAATTTTACTATAATGATGTATCAGTCACAGTCTTATAATACACGTTCTTTTCTAAGAAGGTTATACTTAGTGCATGTGTGAGTATATGTACAGTGAACTGGCTTTACACACCATGTGTCCTTTTAAACCAGATTTACTCAGTGTGTGTGTGTACAGTAGACTGGCTTTACACACCATGTGTCCCTTCAGAACAGACTATACTTTGTGTATATGTATGATGACATCACTGACCTTGTACACCAGACTGTCCTTATAGACCAAGCTACAGAAAAGTCTCTACAAACCACCAGAATGTCTGAAAAAATAGCCTTTTTTATATCTCAGTCGAGCAAAGAAAATGTTTAAATTTTAAGTTGTGTATAGGTTTGCTGATTTTTTTCATGATTTTTGATATGCATATTGTAGCTCTAGCACCTCTGGAACCCGGTGTCCCCATAGCCCTATGTCCAGTCTGATTTGCCAAAAATTTCAGAAATTGTCCCTCTAACCCAAGAAACGGGTATGTGTGTGTATGTGTGTGTGTGTGTCCCCTGTGTGTCTGTCTGTGTGTGTGTGTGTGTCCCCTGTGTGTCTGTGTGTGTGTGTGTGTGTGTGTGTCCCCTGTGTGTCTGTGTGTGTGTGTGTGTGTCTGTGTCCCCTGTGTGTCTGTGTGTGTGTGTCCCCTGTACGTGTGTGTCTGTGTGTGTGTGTGTGTGTGTGTGTGTGTGTGTGTGTGTGTGTGTGTGTGTGTTGAAATCGAGGGACAGCAACGCCACCAGAGGCTGACAGAGATTGGTAGCAGGTACCGATGACGTCCTGGACCACATCCCCATGAAGAAGCCCAAATGCGCAGCCACTCCAGTGATGAGAGGAGCTGAGGTGTCCACTTATCACCACCTGGTTGGATCACGTGGTGGAAGAGGATGCTGGACAGAATTGTGCACCCACATGTATAGTAGACTGGGAACGCCTGGCAGAAGCCAGAGATATCTTCAGTCCCCCTCAGGCTTTGATAGCGTTCCAAGAAAGGCTGAGGACATTGAGTCTGGATGGACCATGTTCTGCACCTCCATTGTTGAGGTTGCCACAAAAAGTTGCAGCTTCATCGTGGTTGGTGCAGGTCGTCGTGGTAATCCCCAAACCAGATGGTGGACACCAAAGGTGAAAGAAGCCATCAGTTTGTAGAAGCAGTCATATCTTCCACTGAGGACATATTCTGGCAGTGGAAGGAATATTTTAAGCACTGCCTTAATCCCACAAACACACTTTTGTAGAGGAAGCAGAGTCTGGGACAAGGAGGTTGACTCGCCCATCACTGGGAGTGAGTTCATTGAGGTAATTAACCAACTCCTGTGGGGGGTGCTTCGAGAGTATGGGCCGACTGGTGTCTGATTATGTTGTTCTTCTGGCTTCATCAGATGATTGCCTCCAGTTCGCACTGGAGCGGTTTGATGCTGGAGAGCTGGCCCGGGTATGCATTGGTGTTCACTCGGATATGTTGGAGGAAGTGACTGGGGAGAATAAGGTCAGGGGTTCTCTGCTAACCTAGACCCGGATAAGCAGAAGATAATGGATGGATGGAAATTAAGGCAGCTCTGTAGGCAAAAGGGGGTCCAGTGTATTAGTGAGCTAAAACTAATGAAGTCAAGTATGACTTTAATTTAATATTATTATCATATCTGTATAATAATAATAATAATAATAATAATAATAATAATGATGATGATGATAATAATAACTTGTTTATTTTAAGTATAGTTTAAACTTAATGTAAGTCACAACACAATCTGACCAACACACAAAAAAATGTACATTTCTTGGCTTTATTGATCACAATGATGAAATTAAATGTGTCATTGCATTATTTATTTATTTATACATAATCTAGAAGAGCAGAAAACAGTCTTCCAAATTTAGAAAGTGTTATCAGAGAGCCAGACCCAGCTTTTATGACGGTATTTAACATTTCTTGTGGGACAACATTCTTTGGGTGGAGAGCAGAAATTAGATATCTCATATCTCCAGCACTGTGGTTGTGGTGATGGGAGTATCATAGTTTGATGAATCTATCTCGGGGCTGGGATTTGGCTTTTCTATCATTTCCCTCTCAGCAGATGACATCAAAAGGGAACTGGGCAGACTCCCATCCAGTAAAGCTGCTGGTGCCCTCAGGTGCTGTGCTGCCCAGCTGTCTGGAGTTCTGCATCAGATCTTTAACTTGAGTCTGAAACTGCAGAGGGTCCCATCACTCTGGAAGACATCCTGCCTGGTTCCTGTCCCCAAAACGATTAACCCGTCGCCCCCCAGTAACTACAGGCCAGTGGCTCTGACGTCACATGTCATGAAGACGCTGGAGAGACTCATCCTGAGACATCTGCATCTGCTGGTGGAGCCTTGGCTGGACCCCCTGCAGTTTGCTTATCAACCCCATATCAGTGTGGAGGATGCCACCATCTACCTGCTGGACCAGGCTTATTCTCACCTGGACATTGTTGGGAGCACTGGGAAGGTCATGTTCTTTGACTTCTTTTAACACGATCAGACCATCACTGCTGGGGAAGCTCACAGAAATGCAGGTGGACGCCCCACTGGTAGCTTGGATCACGGACTATTTATCAAGTCCACCACAGCATGTCCGACTGAAGAGCTGCCGCTCGATGACATCCTGAGCAGCACGGGGGCGCCGCAGGGGGCGGTCCTATCACCCTTCCTCTTCACCCTCTACACGTCTGACTTCAGGTACAATCTCAGTCATGTCATCCGCAGAAACTCTCAGATGACTCTGCCATTGTGGGCTGTATCAGGGACGGGCAGGAGTGCAGGACTGTGGTGGACAGCTTTGTTGAGTGGTGTGAGCTTAACTATCTACAACTTAACATCACAAAGACAAAGGAACTGATCATGGACTTTAGGAAGCAGGCTCCTCCTCCTACCCCTGTCCCCATCAGAGGGGCTGATGTAGAGATCCTGGAGGACTACCGGTACCTGGGGGTACACTTGGACTGTAAACTGGACTGGTCCAAGAACACCAATGCTGTCTTCAAAAAAGGCCAGAGTCGGCTTCTCCTACTGATTCGGGTCTGGTCCTTCAGCATTTGTGGGAAAATGCTGACCATGTTTATCACTCTGCTGTGTTCTTCGCAGCTGGTGCTGCACACTGCTGTGTGGGGTGAAGACAGCTGATGCCAACAGGCTGAACAAACTGATTAAAAAGGCTGGTTCTGTCCTGGGTGTCAGACTAGAGAACCTGATGGAGGTGTCTGAGAGGAGAATATTAAAATAGCTTCTCAGTATCATGGACAACCCCTCTCACCCCATGCACGCCTCCATGATGGACCATTGGCGCACACGCAGCAAAAGACTCATCTCCCCTAAATGCAGAACCGACCGTCGCAGGAAATCCTTCCCACCTGTGGCCATGAGACTGTACAACCTCGCTCTGTAGGAGATTCTTCTAATATCAATATCAGTGTTATTCTGTTCTCATTCAGCAACATTACTCAACAGTATGTTACTGAATGTTTGTTTCATCCCCCCATCATACCCTGTATTCTTTCTGTTCATTACAAAATACTATGTCACTTTTTATAGTCCTCTGCACTGACATGTTATTTTATTTTACTTGATATAGTTATACCGTTACCCAACCATAACCTATTTGTAACCCTGACACTAAAACCACATTTTCAAACTTGTGAGGACCGTGTGTGTGTGTGTGTCCTCACAAGTGACTGTTGGTAATCACAAGTAGAGTAGAATGCAGATTTCAGTCCTCACAAAGATAGCTAGACAGGAACACAAACACACACACATCACAGCAAAATTGTGTTTGTTTGTGTACGCACCTCTGTTTTGTCTTTCATGTTCTGTTTGCAGCATCTGGAGAACCACCACAGTAAAGTAGCAGTCCTCAGTGTCAACCAGCGGCTGCTTCCAGCACCATATTCACCTCAGCCATGGTGGTGCCTGCCTCCATCACTCTATGACTTCCAGGAGGTGGTGTCCGCATCGCCACTGCGCCTTACAACAGCTTGAATCAAATGACTGTGTTTTTGCGCCGCACGTTTTTTCTATAGAGGAGATTAAAACAAATACTGATTTTCCAGTTTATGGGCCCGGCTATGAAAAGACTGTTCATGTTTATAAAGTAGCTCAGACTAAGAATAGTCCTGCCAAGACGCTCATGGGCAAACGAACTGTTAATGGGTCAGCTAGCAGAAAGGCAGTTATTAAGCCACAGGAGACGCCTTCCACAGTTTGGTTCCTCTGCTCAATTACCCTGCTTCCCTGTGTATCGCTCATTCTGTGTTCGACCGTTGAACCGAATTTTCAAACTGTTTCAATGTGTGACTTGGAATCAACTTATGAACACACTGAGAATTATTTCACTGAAACTGACTATGAACTTTTAAGTAATGTTTCTTAAAATGATAATAATAATAATGGGATGACGATGATGTTAAGAGTGTTTTCCATGAGGCAACCTGACTCATTCCAAGGCTGAAACTCTGTCTGAATCATGCTCCAAGGCTGAAACTCTGTCTGAATCTGGCTCCAAAGCTGAAACTCTTTCTGAATCATGCTCCAAGACTGAAACTCTGTCTGAATCATGCTCCAAGACTGAAACTCTGTCTGAATCATGCTCCCAGACTGAAACTCTGTCTGAATCATGCTCCCAGACTGAAACTCTGTCTGAATCATGATCCAAGACTGAAACTCTGTCTGAATCATGCTCCCAGACTGAAACTCTGTCTGAATCATGATCCAAGACTGAAACTCTTTCTGAATCATGCTCCCAGACTGAAACTCTGTCTGAATCATGCTCCAAAGCTGAAACTCTGTCTGAATCATGCTCCAAGACTGAAACTCTGTCTGAATCATGCTCCAAAGCTGAAACTCTTTCTGAATCATGCTCCAAGACTTAAACTCTGTCTGAATCATGCTCCAAGACTGAAACTCTGTCTGAATCATGCTCCAAGGCTGAAACTCTGTCTGAATCATGCTCCCAGACTGAAACTCTGTCTGAATCATGCTCCAAAGCTGAAACTCTTTCTGAATCATGCTCCAAGACTTAAACTCTGTCTGAATCATGCTCCAAGACTGAAACTCTGTCTGAATCATGCTCCAAGGCTGAAACTCTGTCTGAATCATGCTCCCAGACTGAAACTCTGTCTGAATCATGCTCCAAAGCTGAAACTCTGTCTGAATCATGCTCCCAGACTGAAACTCTGTCTGAATCATGCTCCCAGACTGAAACTCTGTCTGAATCATGCTCCAAAGCTGAAACTCTGTCTGAATCATGCTCCAAGGCTGAAACTCTGTCTGAATCATGCTCCAAGACTGAAACTCTTTCTGAATCATGATCCAAGGCTGAAACTCTGTCTGAATCATGCTCCAAGACTGAAACTCTTTCTGAATCATGCTCCAAAGCTGAAACTCTTTCTGAATCATGCTCCAAGACTGAAACTCTGTCTGAATCATGCTCCAAAGCTGAAACTCTTTCTGAATCATGCTCCAAGACTGAAACTCTGTCTGAATCACGCTCCAAGACTGAAACTCTTTCTGAATCATGCTCCAAAGCTGAAACTCTTTCTGAATCATGCTCCAAGACTGAAACTCTGTCTGAATCATGATCCAAGACTGAAACTCTGTCTGAATCATGCTCCAAGACTGAAACTCTGTCTGAATCATGATCCAAGACTGAAACTCTGTCTGAATCATGCTCCCAGACTGAAACTCTGTCTGAATCATGCTCCAAAGCTGAAACTCTTTCTGAATCATGCTCCAAGACTGAAACTCTGTCTGAATCGTGCTCCAAAGCTGAAACTCTTTCTGAATCATGCTCCAAGACTGAAACTCTGTCTGAATCATGCTCCAAAGCTGAAACTCTGTCTGAATCATGCTCCAAGACTGAAACTCTGTCTGAATCATGCTCCAAAGCTGAAACTCTGTCTGAATCATGCTCCAAAGCTGAAACTCTGTCTGAATCATGCTCCAAGACTGAAACTCTGTCTGAATCATGCTCCAAAGCTGAAACTCTGTCTGAATCATGCTCCAAGACTGAAACGCTTTCTGAATCATGCTCCAGGGCTGAAACTCTTTCTGAATCATGCTCTAAGACTGAAACTCTGTCTGAATCATGCTCCAAAGCTGAAACTCTTTCTGAATCATGCTCCAAGACTGAAACTCTGTCTGAATCATGCTCCAAAGCTGAAACTCTTTCTGAATCATGCTCCCAGACTGAAACTCTGTCTGAATCATGCTCCAAGGCTGAAACTCTGTCTGAATCATGCTCCAAGACTGAAACTCTTTCTGAATCATGCTCCAAGACTGAAACTCTGTCTGAATCACGCTCCAAGACTGAAACTCTGTCTGAATCATGCTCCAAAGCTGAAACTCTTTCTGAATCATGCTCCAGGGCTGAAACTCTTTCTGAATCATGCTCCAAGACTGAAACTCTGTCTGAATCATGCTCCAAGACTGAAACTCTTTCTGAATCATGCTCCAAAGCTGAAACTCTTTCTGAATCATGCTCCAAGACTGAAACTCTGTCTGAATCATGCCCCAAAGCTGAAACTCTGTCTGAATCATGCTCCAAGACTGAAACTCTGTCTGAATCATGCTCCAAGACTGAAACTCTGTCTGAATCATGCTCCAAAGCTGAAACTCTGTCTGAATCATGCTCCAAGACTGAAACTCTGTCTGAATCATGCTCCAAAGCTGAAACTCTGTCTGAATCATGCTCCAAGACTGAAACTCTGTCTGAATCATGCTCCAAGACTGAAACTCTTTCTGAATCATGCTCCAGGGCTGAAACTCTTTCTGAATCATGCTCCAAGACTGAAACTCTGTCTGAATCATGCTCCAAAGCTGAAACTCTTTCTGAATCATGCTCCAAGACTGAAACTCTGTCTGAATCATGCTCCAAGACTGAAACTCTGTCTGAATCATGCTCCAAAGCTGAAACTCTGTCTGAATCATGCTCCAAGACTGAAACTCTGTCTGAATCATGCTCCAGGGCTGAAACTCTTTCTAAATCATGCTCCAAGACTGAAACTCTGTCTGAATCATGCTCCAAAGCTGAAACTCTGTCTGAATCATGCTCCAAGACTGAAAATCTTTCTGAATCATGCTGCAAAGCTGAAACTCTGTCTGAATCATGCTCCAAGGCTGAAACTCTTTCTGAATCATGCTCCAAAGCTGAAACTCTGTCTGAATCATGCTCCAAGGCTGAAACTCTTTCTGAATCATGCTCCAGGGCTGAAACTCTTTCTGAATCATGCTCCAAGACTGAAACTCTGTCTGAATCATGCTCCAAAGCTGAAACTCTTTCTGAATCATGCTCCAAAGCTGAAACTCTGTCTGAATCATGCTCCAAGACTGAAACTCTGTCTGAATCATGCTCCAAGACTGAAACTCTGTCTGAATCATGCTCCAAAGCTGAAACTCTGTCTGAATCATGCTCCAAGGCTGAAACTCTGTCTGAATCATGCTCCAAGACTGAAACTCTGTCTGAATCATGCTCCAAAGCTGAAACTCTGTCTGAATCATGCTCCAAGGCTGAAACTCTTTCTGAATCATGCTCCAGGGCTGAAACTCTTTCTAAATCATGCTCCAAGACTGAAACTCTGTCTGAATCATGCTCCAAAGCTGAAACTCTGTCTGAATCATGCTCCAAGACTGAAAATCTGTCTGAATCATGCTCCAAAGCTGAAACTCTGTCTGAATCATGCTCCAAGACTGAAAATCTTTCTGAATCATGCTGCAAAGCTGAAACTCTGTCTGAATCATGCTCCAAGGCTGAAACTCTTTCTGAATCATGCTCCAAAGCTGAAACTCTGTCTGAATGATGCTCCAAGGCTGAAACTCTGTCTGAATCATGCTCCAAAGCTGAAACTCTTTCTGAATCATGCTCCAGGGCTGAAAAACTCTGTCTAGCTATTCAGAAAGAGATTCTAAGAACAGTTCCAAACATTCTGTGAAACCAAGGAGTGTTTCAAGTGTTGCTTCACCCCCAGACTGTGTTGCCCCCAATGCAGCTTATTCAGACACTGCCTATGTTAATATTCATGCTTTTGAGAATGTTTTTTCTGAACCTGCTCCTCTGCCTCACTGTGTTCTTGTTCCCAGGGCAGCTCTGGTCCAGTCTTCCCCTGCACCCGTACCAGCTTGTTAGGTGGGGACAGCAGCTGTCCAGCCATTGCTGGTGTCTGTACTGTCTCCTAGGGCGAGGGAGGCCGTGAACCAGCTCACTCCTCCAACTGTATCTACTCCTCGGGTGGGAGTGGCTGGTGTCTGTTCGTCCCTGGCACCTCTTCATGGTTCCCATTGCCCTCTGGGATCCACAGGTACTTGTAGCTGTCCTCTATGTCTGCCTTCTGGTAGTTCGATCCCCTCAGTTCTGACTACCTTCCCTCTCTTTCTTATCATCCGACTACACTTCTCCAGCCTGAACAACACTCCAATGTCATTGCTGTATAGCCTGGTAGTGTGGATCAGTGAATCGATGTCTCGTTCACTCTTGGCATACAGCTTGATGTCATCCATGTAGAGGAGGTGGCTGACAACTGCTCCGTTCTGTAGTCGGTATCCGTAGCCAGTCTTGTCAGTGATCTCACTGAGGGGGTTCAGGCCTATGCAGAACAGCAGTGGGGACAGAGCATCTCCTTGGTAGATCCCACACTTGATGCTGGCTTGTGCTATGGGCTTGAGGTTGGCCTCCAGTGTTGTACGCCACATCCTCACTGAGTTCCCTATGAAGGCTCTTAGGGTCCTGTTGATTTTGGCATTCCAGGATCCAGCTGTGGGGCATTGAATTATAGGCCTTCTTGTAATCAATCCAGGCAGTGCACAGGTCGTTCAGCCTGATCTTACAGTCTCAGGCGACTGCTCGGTCTACCAGTAACTGGTGTTTTGCGCCTCTGGTATTCTTGCAAATTCCTTTCTGTACCCTGCTCATTTATTGACCCATGTGCCTGTTCATCTTAGCTGTTATGATGCCCGACAGGAGCTTCCATGTGGTGGTGAAGCAAGTTATTTGCCGGTAGTTTGATGGTACCGGTCCTTTCTTGGGATCCTTGAGGATCAGGACTGCCTTCGGTTAGCCGTTCCGGGTGTCTCTCGTCAACTAGCAGCTGGTTCATTTGTGCTGCCAGACGCTCGTGGAGTGCAGTCAGCTTCTTTACCCAGTAGGAGTGAACCATGTTAGGGCCTGGTGCTGTCCAACTCTTCATATTGGAGACCCTTTCTTGGATGTCTGCCACTGTCATGGTTACTGGACCCTGTTTGGGGAGGTTGCTGTGCCACTGAGCATTGCCGTTATGGGTTGCGTCCTTCTCCCATATGCTCTTCCAGTATTGCTCCGTCTCCAGCCTTGGTGGTGCTGTTCTCTTATTGTTCCCTTGCCACTGAGAGTACACCTTGGCTGGTTCAGTGGAGAACAGCTGGTTTATTCTCCTACCTTCGATGTCTCTGGTGAACCTCTTCAAGCGGCTGGCCAAGGCTGTGAGTCTTTACTTGGCAGCTTCCAAGGCCTCAGGTATGGACAGCTTGCTGTACTTGTTACGCACCATCTTTTAGTATTTACTCGGGATGGGATGGCCTTCTTTTCTTGAATTGTAAGGTTGAACAGAAGTTCTTGCACTGGTGAGGACAGCTGACACCTTCAGTCTGATTTTCTCTGCTTACAGTTGTTAGTTTACTAATCCTTATCTGAAATTACATGCTGGATTAAGCAAATAAAAAAATAAAAATATCAGTCAGTAGTTGAATCCAAAAACCATTCTGTAGATTCCAGATGGTACTCACATTATATCTCAATCTATCTATATCTCTACTTAAAAATAATTTAAATATGTTTACAAGGGCAGACGTTCCATCTCAAAATATGCACAATCTACTGATATTTTGGAGGGTTGTGGGGTCACATTTGCTCAATACAGCATAGAATTTGAATAAAAATGGCATTTTCTTCATTTTTGTGACTAAGAAATTCATTGTTAAATTCAACTATGAGCTATTCAGAAATCATTGCTAGTTGTAATTTGCATTTATTTACTTCTGCAGTTAAAAAAATTAAAAAAAATGTGTATTCAAATGGGGGAGTTCTCAAAAGCCCTGGACTTTTTTTAAAGCTAGGAATACTTGTGAGTCTAAAAATAGATTAAACGCAGTGTTGAGGTTGACAATTTCAGCATTTACATGGATGTTAAGATGTGATTACTTTATCTGAAGTCACCACTAAATTAGTTACAAAGTCTAAAAAATGAGATAGAAAATCTACAGTGGGGCAAAAAAGTATTTAGTCAGCCACCGATTGTGCAAGTTCCCCCACTTAAAATGATGACAGAGGTCAGTAATTTGCACCAGAGGTACACTTCAACTGTGAGAGACAGAATGTGAAAAAAAAATCCATGAATCCACATGGTAGGATTTGTAAAGAATTTATTCGTAAATTAGGGTGGAAAATAAGCTCTCTGCAGGTCATTCACCAGGTCCCCCCGTGTGGTTCTGGGATACACTATTTTTTTTTCACATTCTGTCTCTCACAGTTGAAGTGTACCTCTGGTGCAAATTACTGACCTCTGTCATCATTTTAGGTGGGGGAACTTGCACAATCGGTGGCTGACTAAATACTTTTTTGCCCCACTGTAAGTAAGGTCAGGTGGACGATAGATAACAACAAATAAAATGGACAAGGTTACGAGTCTGGCTTTCAGGAGTCGGGAGTGCTGAATCATTTTAAACTAAGACGTTTGTCTAATGGTAACCAGGCCCTCTAAGGCAGAATAAATCGGAAGCTGGGGGAAATGTTTTTTTCTTTATATAAAACTGAAATATGTAAAGCCAGGCCTATCAAACTGTCCCCACCTCCAGGAGACGTAACAGATCATTTAAAACAAATGCTTGACAGCGGCATTATTTGACCGTCTTGTTTCTGCAGGAAAAGCGTGTGGTCTCAGGTTCTGTGTTGTGGAAAGCTTAATGATGTCACCAGATAGGATATATATGCCCTTTTAATGATGCACTTGAAAGCCTGAGATATGCCTGCTGGTTGTCCACACTTGATGTGGCCAAAGGAACAGAAGGTTAATCCAGAAGATCATCACAAAAATGCTTTAAAAAAGGATTGTTTGAATTTAATGTTTGAATTTCTGTCTGTAAAATGTACTTTCTAAAGATTGGTGGATTTCATACTTGCGGATTTGCAGTGGACACTGTGTTTGATGTACTTTGATGATATTATGTTTGGACGCACATTTCAGCAGCACCTGGTCTGGTTGGACAAGGTATGTGCAAAGCTTCTGCACGCCAATTTGAAAATCAAACCCTGTAAATTTGATTTTGTTTACTACTTGGCACATGTCATGTCCCATGCAGAGGGGTTAAGGCAGACCCTGGTAAGGGGGCTGCAGTCAGTAATTTAAGTTTAATATCCTACTGATGCGAAGCATTTTTTAGGGACTAGTGATAGTCAACAGGTAATAAAGGTAAAATGAAGGTGGTGAAGTGAAGGTGGATGAGTTTAAATATCTGGGGTCAACTATCCAAAGCAACGCACGGTGCACGAGACAGGTGACGGGCAGGATCAAGGGGGTGGAGATGAGTGTCGATGATGGGCGATTTGTAACAAAAGGATACCAACAAGAGTGAAAGGGAAGGTTTACAAGATTGTAAGAGACCTGCTATGATGTATGGTTTGGAGACGTAGCACTAACAAGAAGATGGGAGGCTGAGGTGCAGTTGGACAGAATAGCTTGCTAATTTTTAGTATAAGAAAATATATTGTCCAGGCGAATTAATGCAAAAGCATCCAAAATGGGATGGATGCTGTTTCTGCTAACAGGACCAGGTCTGAAGTTTCCCAGTTATCTGTAAAGCACATATAGTTTTTTGGACACTGTGCAGGCAGCCAGCAATTTAATGAGAACAGAGCTCATTAACTAAAAGACTAATTACTAACTAGTCTACTAACTACTGGTCAGGCAGATTGCATGCAAATGCAATCCTTTCAAGGTTACCTGCTTATGGTGATCCAAAGAAAGTGAGGCTGGAGCCACACATTTTAATGGCGCGAGCACATCCCAGCTGCCATAAGGCAAGAGACGGGGTACACCCTGGACGGGTCGCCAATCTGTCGCAGGGCTAACGCAGAGACAGACAACCATTCACACCTATGGGTAATTTAGGATCACCAATTAGCTAACCCCACTAACTGCATGTCTTTGGACTGTGGGAGGAAGGGTTAGGGATAGGTGAAGGTGGACCACCGCATGTCCCCTTAAAGAAAAAAGACCTTGAGCAGTTCAGCTGTTGCCACTGGAAACTCCTCATGTCATCAGAGGGCTCCTATTTCATCTCGGGATTATCAGACGTAGTAACTTGTAAAGAGGGTAATGTGACTGGGATGAAGCCTGAACTCACCATCGTTGGGATACATTGGTCCAGGACTAATGATTGATATCAAGTGTGGCTTTCTGTGTAGCTAATGAGACTACAGATCTTGATTATGGATGAGCAATGGGCATTTAGTGTGTGTGTGTGTGAGCTGCAGGACGTTTTGTGGCATAGGCGCGTTCATCATTCATCATCATGAGTTGTGCCGCCAGGAAAGTTGACAGATAGCAAGGGGGTTAGCTGTTCGAGTGCTAGGAGGGGAGGTTTGCTGGCTTCTTTAGCTAGTCCAGCCCAATCAGAGGAAAGTGAGTTGTGTCATTGCTCCTCAATGTGCTGTGGCCTTGAACGCTGCAGCCATTAATTAATGTGTGGCTTCCTGTGCACGCCAGTGGAGTGAGAGGGCCCCACGAGCCCAGACCCTGGGATGGGGTCTCTCATTTTAGAGATGGATATTTTTATTTCCCCTCCCACTTCCACCCGATGAACCCTTTTTTGAACAGTTGGAAAGTTTAACGTCACATTCAGTGTAATCACTGTTTATTCTGTCAACAAATACAACGCAGCTCTAAACCTGGAAACTGCTCGTAATAGCACCGAAACATTTATGCTGGTGTAATTCTCGGGTACGATTATCTGGTGCTACGTTGCTTTTAAAGTCTCGATCTGGACTAATAAAAGACGGAAGGAAAAGATCTACAAATGAAAATCAGATTGTTCCGATTTTGCAGAACTGCAATGTGTTTGCAAATTATTATTAATTACTTACATTATTTAAAATACAGTCTTGTTGACTGACTACTGGACAATGTGTTGTGCTACATACGTTACCTGCTTTCTCGGGTTTTTTGGACGCTGAACAGTTGCTATTTTTGAGAATGTGTAAAACTCCCCTCTTAGCCATTGTATGAAGCTGAGAGGCCAAGACCATGCATCCTCAATCAATTTCCCAGGCTGTAGTTCTGCAACCCAGCTTGCAAAACCCAGGTCCCCTTTAGTCGCTCCCTTTTCATCCTCCTTTTACCTTTGTCAAACAATGGATCCTTCCCTATTTCACACTGAATCCCCCAAACACTGTGTGAATAAAGTTAGTCCAACATGCGGCCCTAAACCCACCCTGAGACTGCTGCGGGCAGCCACACTCACAGAATTGTGTGTTAATAGTCCAATTAGATAATTGCCATCTTTCACTCCTTTTCCTCTCTGTTTCCCATAAAGGCATGAATGGCACTCAGGGAGGGGGGCAGCCTGAAGAGGGCTTCTGGCCAGCTAAGGTGACAAGAAGGGCCAGAGAATGTTCCTTGCACTAGCCCGCTGGTTTGAATTGAATCTTTGTGGCCTAATCAATGGTCTTATTGGATTACTGGCCACTGCTGTGTTCAGAGATATTGTTTCACTGACAATGAAAACAGCAAAGAGTTGGTGGCTGGGTGGGTGGGTAGTGGGTTGGAAGGCGAGTGGTGGAGAGAGGTAGGGGCCATTTCAGGGGTATGCGTGCATGAGAGAGAGCGTAGGCAGCCGAAGCACTAATGACAAGTTTTGTTCCCCTTTTTTGTCTCCTTCAAATATGCAGGTTAAGATTGCGAGAGCTGAAGATGGCTTTTAGGGTGCAATCATTTGAATACTGAAGGACCTCGCTGGGCTTTTCTCTTTGACCGAATCACATGATGACACAGGAAACTTAAACACAATTCTCATTTAAGAGGAGCCCAGCATTGTTGTGGTGATCCGGCTGACTAAGTCATCATTGCCTTCATAAATTTTGCTATGTGTGGATTTTTTCATTACCCTTTGTTAGCTATCTCTCTCACACTCTGTCTCCCTCTCTGGCTCACTCCCAGTTTCTCTTGCCTACAACAGCGTAGTGACAAGATCTGCACGTTGCAGAATTCCACTGATTGGAGAGAAAGCCAACGGGAAAAATGAGATCAAAGTTCACTGACAGGCTGCAGCAACAAGGTACGCTGTAAAAAGTCAGTGGGACAAAATAACCAGCCGCGTTCTGGCACCGGAAGAACGACGTGTCCGGGAACTTTTTTGGGCTCCGGTCGACTCGTACCTCTGCGATTGTGTGCGGGAGGCTTGGTTGCGAGACAAGACCAATCATTTGTCTTGATACCCTGCACTGAGAGCAGGCAAACTGAGGGGGACGGAACGAACAAACCCCTCTATCAAGACCTGATCTATTTCCCCAAACAATTTTGTGTATTCATGAGGTTACGCAAATGTGGAGGCAGCAAAATTACCGTAATCAATTGAAACAGGCAGTGCGCATCCATGGCTCTGATTATTTGGAGATCATCTATCAGCCTGATGGCTGTGTAACGAGGAAAGGGGGGCATTGAATTACTATTGAGATTTACTGAGAAGTCCATGATCATTGGGCAAGGGAGTTTGGTCAGTGATAATAGGACTCCTTGGTCTGGCGGCGGCGGAAGTATTTCTCCAAACATTAGATAGCTGACTCTGCACTGCTGAAAGGTGCTGTTTTGAAACTAAAACCCATAGTGTCCGGACAGGCTGGTGAGCTGCATTCTCCATAATCTCCTTTTCCCCCCACCTGACAAAGGAAAATCAGAGGTGGACGAGCGGCGGCTCTAAGAGGATAAACTGAGCATGGAGGTCAGATACAACCAAGAGACTGAAGGGATGGTGCTGAAGAATGGACTAAAGGAGGGGAAAGATGGCAAGGACTCCCAGGGCAGCCTGACCAAAAGCTTCCTCAAGGACCAGCAGGACTCCTTTGCCCCCTCCGGGACCGTGGACACTTGTGACAAGAACAGAGGGAGCACAGGAGACCCAGACTACTGTCGGAGAATACTTGTTCGAGGTAATGTTCGTCCTTTGATTTCTAAGCTGTTATCAGTCTGTCGCACTCAGATGCATTTGACAAATTTGAAAAATGAGATTATCTTGAAAAAAAGTTGTAAAACAAGCTCCGTAATGTCACAGTGTGGTCGTTTAGTTCATTAAGAGGACGCCGACCGCTCATCAGCCTTTGTAGATCGGAAGCACTTTACTGAACTTTAAGCCTAACACCAGAAGGTTTTTCTTTTTTAAAATATAGTTTGATAAACTCACTTCTTCTTATTTTATTGCTCCAGGATTAAAAATGTAAGAGAACTGAATTATCTGCTGTGTTACATGCACATGCTTTTTTAAGACAATGACAAAACGTTTAGAATTTATATTTTAACATTAATTATTGCAACGATTTTAGGATTTGCTGTTAAAATAAGCAGATTTAAATGTGCCTTCCCAGGTATATCCCCTATATTTTCAGAGTTATAAAGATGAGTAATCAGAGGGAAAATACGCACACACTTTGTTATTATTGCTATTTAACATCAACAAATGATGCATCGCATTAAATGCATGAGAGAACAGCTAAGAGTGTCACTGTGTGTTTTCTGTCACGAGTGTTGGAAAACAAATAATAACTATAATACCTACACAAAACCACTTGTTTAATAAATGTAAAAAGCACATTAAGGTTTTCAATTAAAATATTTTACTCTATAAATAAAATTATACAACAATTATTTATTCATTTTTTCACAGCATAATCTGAAATAATAGAAAACATAAGCAGACTGTAAAGATATGTTTTATTCTTTTGTCTTTTGTGCAGGGTCGTGTGAATGAAAAATAAATAGGCTCACTTTGATTTAATGTTTTTTATTATAAACTTAAATTAAATGTTCAGTTTTCTGCAAAGCATTTCACAGTCACACTGATGAAAAGAAATCATTTGGAGTACGTCACACTTCAATGTTACTCCGAATGCACCTCCACTCCTGTGGCTTTATGAAATATGATTCTAGTAATAATAAATCAAATTATATTAATAACTGAGATGATGTCAAATCTGTCTTCATTGTGTCCTGTTGCCTCTGTGAATTATTTTGCTGCTTGTTGCAGATGCTAAAGGCTCCATAAGAGAAATCATCCTGCCCAAAGGTTTGGACTTGGACCGGCCGAAGCGTACCCGCACCTCCTTCACTGCAGAGCAGCTCTACCGTTTAGAGATGGAGTTTCAGAGGTGTCAGTATGTGGTTGGAAGGGAACGCACAGAATTGGCCCGTCAGCTCAACCTCTCTGAAACTCAGGTATGCACCCAGCAACGCCGCCATGGATTTAAACAAAGTGTCTTTATGCACTGAACCATCAGCTTTTTCCTGTTAGCGTTTCAGCACGTAGGAAGGTGGATGTAACCACATAATTAAATTAATTTCAGTTCATTTTCAAGCACATGAAATTATAACATTAATTATGACTCAGAGGCCATTTACTGTTTATTTAAGTTGGAATTTTTTTGTGTTTTAAGGAGATATTTTTACACATAATTACACTTTGATTGTGAAACATGATTTTCATGCTGGTCACTGGTTTGCATGCTTCATGGAAAAAAATCTTCAACCCACAGTAACCATTAAAAATCATATCTAAGCAGTTGTAACTTACTGTTTTAGAGAGACCCCAAAAACATTTGATTTGAGCTTCTAATAAAAAATGAAATTCAAATAGAGCAATCCTGTGTTTACTGTCTGACTGAGATGTGTGCTGGCCGTAGGAAAGCTCACGATTTGTCTTCATGCTGTACGTGTGGGGTCAGCACAGGTTCATGTAGTGGGTGAACTGTGTTTGCTCTTTGTACCAGATTCCACAGCGAGTCACTCCGGCGATCCCAGCCTGTTTCAGCGCCTGTGGCTCGTCTCTGGGATTTTTAACACCGGTGCTGTCGGGACCTCAGTTTGCACTTTGTGTTAATGTGGTTTTTGCCACAGCTGAATGAACTTGACCTTGAGAAAAGGCCGGCAAGAGGTCATAATTAGACACAACTAACAGCAACGGCTGTGCATATTTTAACCTAGCTGTGTGTTAACATTTTAAATGTTTTACATTTTCATGAGAGCAACACAACCACTGTTCCCCACGCGCAACTATTCATTTTCTCATATAAACGTCAGACAGAAAACGAACTTATCAATGCTTAGTTTTCTGGAATGAGACTCGGCTGTGTGCAGCAGTTTGAAGCTCCAGTTTCACATCTTTGCACTGAGTCCACTCAGGACACCACCTTGTTCAGTCTTTATGTTGTGGACGGAGATTATTGGACAGAGCAGTGGCGTTTCTTCACTTTGTGTAAAGAATTAACCCACAGACTATAGCGAGGAGGGAAAGTATTCACGTGTGGAGTAGCACCAGGACTGAGCTGGGCGCTTGCTGATGATTGGTACGTGTATATTTTGCTCCTTACTAAAATAGTCTCATGTTTCGGCTACATTTCATATTTTAAATTATACGGCTTATTAAAACGGAACTATTAAAATGTCACATTAAATAAAATGATGGATAAAAGAAATGTAAATATAATAAAAATGGACGAAAGGCGTAATTTATTGTGAAAGTACAACAGCGAGCCTATATTAAGCACCGTGAGGTAAATATAAATACATAAATAAATAAATACATAAATATTTATTTATTACATAAACATTTTATTTAATAAATCATAAATCAAAATGAATTAAAAATGGAATACTTGCTAGTTTAACCAGTTACAGCAGTAATATCCTCAGGCATGGAAATACATTTTTCCTGCTGCAGATTTCACTTTCACAGTTTTCAATAAATCTCTAAAATGTTAGAAATATATTTTATTATGACTAATTTATTTAATTCAAATTAAGTTGAACATTTTCTGTTCATCACATATTATTTTTAAGGGGCAAAAAGTGTCACTGTCAAATATTACATTTAAGATTTCTTTCATTTGTCTGAGGATATTTCGCGAAGTTTCGCCTTCATTTCCAGGGTCGGTGAATCCTGTGGTGGTAATAAAAGAAGTCGCTGAAGTCATTGCAGTTAATTATCCCCACTCTGAGTGAAGATACAGAGAAACAAGTATGGAGCAGGTTTACTGTGAATGTGGTATTCAGGCTTTTGTTTCCATAGAAATATGTTGAGATTTTAAGCTCTTAATGTTAATAGGAGGCTATTTTAAAGAACACAAATGCTGACGAGTCACGTTCAGAATTGAGCAGCTGGTTATTAATCTTTGTGGGTCATTTATTTTCCAATAAATAACATCGCAGCGCAGCAGTCAAACATAATGGGCAGATTCCCATGTTTTTGTTCACCGATGGCTCTGTTGGGTCGTGTGTGGTTTGTGCCACGTTTGACTGAATCACCTGTCGGTTAGTCTGCATGACTGAATGGAGTCACTGTATTTTGTGGTCATTGTCTGTGCTTATTAAAATGTCTGCACTTATATGGCTGTTACACTTTAGCACGGCTGTAACGCTGCATCTGCACGGGGGAAGGGAAGGCAGCTGCCGCTGTACTCTGTGCAGACGAGCTGTTTTAGACTTCACACAGCAGATATCAGTGAATATTAGTCTTTCTTTCATTTTATACCAGCACACAATATTTATATATTCATGCACAGGATTTGGATCTGTGAGCATGCGCTCTACGTATAGCACAGCCACAGAGGAACTGCATATGATTATTATTTCTCAGAAGGCTCTCTCTTTTGTGTTTGAATCTAGGTGAAAGTCTGGTTCCAGAACCGCCGTACTAAGCAGAAGAAGGACCAGGGGAAGGACTCTGAGCTGCGTTCGGTAGTTTCAGAAACAGCAGCCACCTGCAGTGTCCTCAGACTGCTGGAGCAGGGCCGGCTGCTGACGCCTCCCGGCCTGCCGGGCCTCCTGCCTCATTGCGGCGGCGGCACTCTGGGCTCTGCCCTGCGGCCGCCCTCCATGGCCATGGCCAGCAACGGCAGCAGTAGCAGCAGCAGTAGCGGAGGAAGCACTGGCACAGCAGGCGGCAGCCCCCCGCTACCCGCCGTCACCAGCTCAGGGACAGTGGCAAGCTTGCAAAGCTCACCGGCAGCTCACAGCCTTTTCAGCTTCCCTATGCCCTCCTTACTCAGTGGCGTCGCCACCCGCATTTCCTCCAACCCCCTCTCCATGGCGGGCTCCCTGGCTGGAAACCTGCAGGAACTTTCTGCTCGCTACCTGAGTTCCTCTGCCTTTGAGCCTTACTCGCGGACCAATGGCAAAGAATCCATGGACAAGAAAATCCTGGAATAATGTTTTTACATAGACGGAGTCCTGTTTCCTCAGGACACGTGCCGGTTATTTTCCTTGGCTGTTATTGTCATTTTCTGGTTTCGAGCTGTCTCTTCATCTGTCTGTGTCATGTTTTGTAGCAGTTCATGTATTCCAGTTGCGCATCTGGCGCCTTGTACAAGGAAGCAAACATAAGCTCGTCTTAACAAAGAAAAGGTGGCAGTGGGGAGATTTTGCACAAGAAGTTCATAAAGGACTTTATAAAAGAGAATTAGAGAGATATACACTGGGAGAGTACTAACAGATGTCTTTCTGTTAATAAACAAATATTTAGTCCAAAAACCAACTATATACTGAAGCGCATAGAGAATACAGCTGCTACTGTGGTGCATACAGGCTACGGCAGGGCGCTGAAGACTGGTGACGAGAACTGTAAAGTTATGGTGATGTTGTTGAACTGTGTTCTTTGATTGTGATGGGTAGGTGCGTGTCAGAGCAGTGAGTAGATATAGACAAACAACATGAGACGTCAAACACCTGAGCAGCAGTTTGTGTCATCCTGATAATTCAGCGCTTTTAAAATTTTACCTTAGCAAGGCCAATTTCCTGAAATAGAATTAAAGAAGGGGTCGAGTGTGCGATTACAGGCCAGAGTGAAACCCAGGCGATCAGAGATGCAGATGTGTCATAAGAGCATCTTTTGTAAATCTGTATTATCTTTGAACCAAAACAGAATCCCGAACAATGTCGTCATACAGCATGAGAGCTGTTCACACACACACACACACACACATATATATAAGTGTGTGTGTGACTGTAATTCCACTACGAGTTCTCCAGGTTCTGGTGTACAGTTTCTGTTGTGTGTTGGAGCTGAGCACAGGTACGAGCTACTGAAAGGGAGAAAAGGCTTTTCAGCTGAAACTGTTTGCTTTGTTGAACGCTACAAGGTAACAGCTTTTTCAATCATTAAGACAACCGTTCCTGTGCAAAATTTCTTAAATCCACAGCCTTCAGAAAAGATTAAGGCCGATGATTCTTGTGGAGACTGAATGAAATTATTGTAGTACTCAAGTACTGGAAATGCAAAATGTACCTTAAAGTTGTTATTTTATTGTAAATTATTTACTTCTGTAATTAATAGATTATTAGTATATCTGGAAAATAATGAATGAATGAATGTATTAGCAGGGTTGAGGATTCAATCAAAAGCTCTTTGGTGCTGTTGTTGTGAAATATCTTGAAATTTGTGAAACGTGTGGTTCAAATGTTGATATATATTATGTATACGGCTGCAGACAAAGACAAGTGTGTTTTTTTTCTTCCATACATGTTGCTATAAATTAAGTTATGATAAATCTCATGACTGTCATACCTCCTCTACACGCGCCTGATGTGATGCTTGCTGATGTTGTTCCCACTCATCCTTTGACTGGAGGGAACAAAAGCTATGAAGCAACACAGTGGACTAACGTGTTGCAGTGACAGTGTAATTTTATTAGGGCTGTACAGCTATTTATATAAGCAAACGTTTTATTAATTTTGTACAAAAGATATCAGAAACAGTAGAAAAAACTGCCTTTTTTCCTTTTTCCAAACTCTAAAACAATGAAATCAACAAAGGCCGGAGCAGACGGCGGAGGCAGGATCTTCTTGCTGCGAGGCAGCAGTGCTAACCACCGTCCCACCATGCTGCCCCGGCTCCTACGTTCTCCCTGTGGGTTCTCTCCGGGATAATGGTGCCAGTTCAGTTCAGACATTCGTTTCAGTTTTCACAAATGTGAGTTTCTGTATTTTCTGACTAAAATCTACACAACAAAAGGAAACAGTTGACTAGAGCGTTCGTTTCCACATCTGGTTCGCCCTTTTGTTTTCCTGTGAACTCGAAACAATAACCTTTAGGGCTAGCAGCCAGTATCCTGTTTTTCACCTGCTCCACCAACTAATGAGTCGGCTGGACGGGAGAGCTGCAGCGTTCACCCAGTCCTCCAAACACACTTTAACAAACTCCTCCTAAAAGTTTCTCTCAGTCTAATTTCAAGTTATTTTCAGTAAATTTGAAGAAAACAAAATTTGCATAGAATCGTGTTTTTAGTCATTTAACACATTTGCATAAATGAATATTAGAAATAAAAGGAAAACTTCCAAAGACCTCTTGTAATCATTGGTCTCGCTCTCTGTTAGTGAAAACACGGCTAAAACGTCTTGAACCTCGACAACTGTCGATAGCAATGAAGACTCATAATAATATAACGGTCGTGTTTTATAATTTAACGTTAACATAGCAGCACACAGTGGCGGTTTGTCAGACGACTCTGAGAACTCTTAGTTTGTTTGTTCTCTTCTGAGTTCAGCCCTGCTTGTTTCTGCAGAACAATAACACCAGACATGTAAAACTGAGGCTTTTTGTTCGCAGAGCCAAAGAAACCAATCCTTCCCACTGTGTCTTGGGAATCTCTCCAGAGGAAAAAATAAAGGTTACATTTATGCCTCCTATGCCTCTCAACCCCATTCTGGAGGCCCCCATCCATTCTCTCCCTTCACCCTTAGTCCAATTAGAAGAAGGTCGGGGAGGTTTTTGTAAGTGTGCTGGGTTGTTGAAGGGGTATCTGTGTTTTTCATGTGCAGACCACCAACATATTTTCTCTCATTACATCGTCCTGTCTTTAAACTCAGGTCTTAGGAGATGACAGAAAGCCTACATTCTGTCCAGTATTCAGTATCTGTATTTCGCCCTCGGTTAAGCTAGTACGTCCCACTATTCATCACTCACTGAAGACAAAAACAACAGCCCCCGGTTGCTTTTCAGGCTGGCGAAGAGTCAGAGCACTAGCCAAATATTTCTATAACATTAACTCGTAATGACTCCTTGAATTTCTTTACAAATAAAATTTTAAATTATTCCTACCTGTCCCACAGACGTATCATTAAGTACAACTTTAAAACTATTCATATTTATTTAGACTTTTTTCTCTCTGCTTGATGTTCCTCAGTTAACCTCAATTAATACTTCCTCCCAACCATCTGCATGTCTGAAGCACATTTCAACATAATCACTCAAACGGTAAATGGTCTGTATTTGTATCGCGCTTTACACATCCAGTCATCCACCCATTCACACACTGGTGATGGCAGCTACATTGTAGCCACAGCCACCCTGGGGCGCACTGACAGAGGCGAGGCTGCCGGACACTGGCGCCACCGGGCCCTCTGACCACCACCAGTAGGCAACGGGTGAAGTGTCTCGCCCAAGGACACAACGACCGAGACTGTCCAAGCTGGGGCTCGAACCGGCAACCTTCCAATAACAAGACGAACGTCCAACTCTTGAGCCACGATCGCCCCTGAAGTCCAAAGAAATCCTACCATTAATTAATGCTTTGATTTTAAATATGATCAATCTATCTCTGTTATTGAGGGGTACGCACCACAAGCCTTTAGGTGGCAGTAAATAAAACAATATTTAAAACGCCAGCCTTGGACCCAGCTGTCTAACTGATCATCTGAAGAGGAATGGCTCATTCAGAATTCATCACGGTATAGAAACAGCAGCAGTGAAGGTGAAACATGATCTTCTGATGGCCACCATGCTGGCCTTGCTCCAGCATCTGTGTTACAGGACAGGTAAAACGATCCCTCGTTAAACTCAGAGCAGGGGTTTCCTGAGTCTGGATATGTTCGTGTGGCGTCTTGCCAAACCACTTCAATCTACGTAACGTCAAGTTGAGCGCTGTGATTAAGTTGCACTTCTTCAGTTTTTTCAATTTATTTCAATTCCATTCACTTTTAATGTCATAGAACCAAAGCACAAAATTGCCTGGAGGTGCTTTAGAGCAGCGGTCCCCAACCTTTTTCGCACCACGGACCGGTTTATGCCCAACAATATTTTCACTGACCGGCCTTTAAGGTGTCGCGGATAAATACAACAAAATAAAACCAGTACCGGTACCGAAAAAAAGAAGATTTATTCATAACACACGTGGAAAGACCCAGGAAAACCGAGTTAACGATAAAATCGATAACAAAATAACGCTGAAAACCGATAAAAACCCTGAAAACTAAACATTTCACACCTGAGCCTCAACTCTCGCGGCCCGGTACCAAACGACTCACGGACCGGTACCGGTCCGAGGCCCGGGGGTTCGGGACCGCTGCTTTAGAGCCTACAATAACAGAAAATCCCAGCAATCACATGACCCCCTAGGAACCAACACTTGGCAACCGTGGGAAGGAAAAACTCCCTGAGCCGCCAGCTGGGGGTGAGGGGAGGATACAGGACAAAAACACACTGTGTAGAGAGATTAATAATAACTAATGATTAAATGCATTTGTTGTTGTTAAAAAGCTGAGTGGAGAAAAAACATGCATCATGGAAAGCCCCAGCAGAGACTAGGCCTATTGCAGCATAACTATGGAAGGACTCGGGTCACCTGATCCAGTCCTGACTATATGCTTTAGACAAAAAGAAAGTTTCAAACTCAGTGTTGAAAGCAGAGAGGCTGTATGTCTCCCAATGTCTCCTGAATCCAAGCTGGGAGCTGATTCCACAGAAGAGGGGCCTGAAAAAGTCGAGTAAGCCAGCATTCTGAGAGTGAAGTGCTCTATTAGTGCAATATGGTACTATGGGGTCTTTAAGACGGGCTTGCGCATTATTATTGAAGAGCTTGTGTGTGAGGAGAAGGATGTAAATTCTTGATTTAACAGGAGCAGCCAATATGGGAGAGATATGCTATCAGTACTCTCGCTATAATCAACAGAAGGCTTTTTAGGTCATTTTTAGGTCGTTGTTAGGGCAGCCTGCTAATAATGAATTGCAGCTGTAGAGCCTAGAAGGAATAAATGCACTTTTCAGGCATCACTCTATGGCTACGTTCACTCTGCAGGCGAAAGCGCATCAAATCCGATTTTTCTGACCCT
This sequence comes from Rhamphochromis sp. 'chilingali', assembly GCF_963969265.1. NCBI lineage: Eukaryota > Metazoa > Chordata > Actinopteri > Cichliformes > Cichlidae > Rhamphochromis > Rhamphochromis sp. 'chilingali'. Next base: position 33,280,108 of record NC_137947.1, read on the forward strand.
CTGCGACCCATCTATCCCATCATGGTGTGACAGTGTGAATGGCACAAATCCCATATCTTCAAATCCGACCGGGGTCACCGTCGTATGTGGTGCTGAATCAGATACATATCTGATGTTTCAGAAAGCGGCTGCTGTTTGATGGTCATGTCGCATTAAATCCGTCTTTTACGTCACTGACACAAGACAGACGCTAATTATCAGCACCGGAGAAGACATCACGAACGCTTCCTGGACATCCGGTGAAACTGTTGGGAAGACAACGCTGGAGAAACGTGAACATTTTCTTTGTACTGTATAATCTGCAGCTTCTGACAGAAATCTGCAGCTATCCTTCGAAGCACCGCTCCTCTAAAACAGCAATAAGGATCATTATTAGGTTATTTACATTATTATGTCAATAACAAAATAACTTAAAGCAAAAATTGGGAAACGTAAAGTCCAAAGTCTTTATATTAAGGCCATCAGTCAAACATACTGTTGCTCTGGGTCTAAACAGAGCGCGTTGTGTGTGACGTCTTATTTTGCGCATGCGGGCTTTGAGCGTTCACACTAGAGCGCGTTTGCTGTCGCATTTTATTTGTGGTGTGAACAAGCAGACAAAAAAATCAAAAAATCTGAATTGAGCATTAAGACCTGCAGAGTGAACGTAGCCTAAGATACGACATAAGATAAGATAAGACTTTATTGATCCCACAGCGGAGAAATTCTTGCTGTAGACTGGTTTTTCTTATTTCAAAGATAATGTGCAAATGGAAGTCCTACATGTTTCTTTAATATGCACAATGAATGACATACCCTGGTAACAAACAATTCACAGCGTTACTGGAGGCCGAGGTAATGCCATCCAGAGTAAGAATCTGCTTAGATACCATATTTCTAAGATTTTCAGGGCCGAGTACTGTTAGGAAACCCTACAGTTTGATCTGAATTAAGAAGCAGAAAGTTAGCGGCCATCCAGGTCTTTATGTCTTTAAGACATTCCTGCAGTTTAACTCATTGGTGTGTGTTATCTGGCTTCATGGACAGATAGAGCTGGGTGTCATCTGCATAGCAGTGTAAATGTATGCTATGTCTTCTAATGATGCTGCCTAAGGGAAGCATGTATAATGTAAACAGAACTGGTCCTAGCACTGAACCCTGTGGAACTCCATAATTAACCTCAGTGTGTGAAGAGGACTCTCCATTTACATGCACAAACTGGAGTCTATTAGATAGATATGATACAAACCACTGCAGCGCAGTGCCTGTAATACCTACAGCATGTTCTAATCGCTCTAATAGGATATTATGGTCGACAGTATCGAACGCTGCACTGAGGTCTAGCAGGACAAGCACAGAGATGAGTCCACTGTCAGAGGCCATAAGAAGATCATTTGTAACCTTCACTAAAGCTGTTTCTGTGCTGTGATGAGCTCTGAAACCTGACTGAAACTCTTCAAATGAACCATCCCTGTCAGTCAGCTGTTTTACAACTACTCTTTCAAAAGCTTCTGAGATAAGAGGAAGATTGAAGATTGGCCTAAAATTAGCCAAGGAGGTCAAGTGATGGACTATAATTTCACAGGAGCAGCAGCAAGCCCATGTCCAAGCCTTGTTACAGCAGCCGCAGTTAGCCTGCTCCTTGCTCAGACTGACCCAGAGCCACAGCTAGAGCAACCAGAGACAACCTTGTACCCTGTGCAGCCCCCGCTCCACCCGAGCCAGCAGTCACCGGTCCAGCAGAGCGAGAGGTCATCACTCCGTCATGTGATCCCACATCGCCTGAACCAGAGATATTGTAAATGATGCCCTACCAGTGCTGGGGAGTAACAGAATACAGGCCTGGACAAAATTCTTGGTACCCTTCAGTCACTGAAAGAAAAACTCATAATGCTCACAGAAATAACGTTAATCTGACAAAAGTATAAATAAATACAAATTCGATGAATGTTTACCAATGAAAGTCAGACATTGCTTTTCAACCATGCTTCAATTATTTAAAAAAAAAAAAGAATGAAACAGGCCTGGACAAAAGTGATGGTACCCACAACTTAATATTTTGTTGCACAACCTTTTTAAGGCAATCACTGCAATCAAACGATTCCTGTAACCGTCAATGAGACTTCTGCACCTCAGCAGGTATTTTGGTCCACTCCTCATGAGCAAACTGCTCCAGTTGTTTCCGGTTTGAAGACCACCTTTTCCAGACGGCATGTTTCCGCTCCTTTCACAGATGCTCAATAGGATTGAGGTCAGCGCTCATGGAAGGCCACTTTAAAATAGTTCAATGTTTCCCTCTTAGCCATTCTTGGGTGTTTCTGTGTGTTTTGGGTCATTGTCCTGTTGTAAGACCCCTGACCTGCGACTGAGACCAAGCTATCTGACACTGGCCTGCACATTTCTCTCTAGAATACCTTGATAGTCTTGAGATTTCCTTGTACCCCTCACAGATTCAAGACACCCAGTGCCAGATGCAGCAAAGCAGCCCCAGAACATAGCCGAGCCTCCTCCATGTTTCACAGTAGGGACAGTGTTCTTTTCTTGATAGGCTTCATTTGTCTGTCTGTGAACAGCTGATGTGCTTTGGCAAAAAGTTCAATTCTGGTCTCATCTGTCCACGGGACATTCTCCCAGAAGCTTTGTGGCTTGTCAACATGTAGTTTGGCATATTCCAGTCTGGCTTTTTTATGATTTCTTTTCAACAATGGTGTCCTCCTCGGTCGTCTGCCATGTAGTACAAACAACGACGGATGGTGCGATCTGACACTGATGCTTTCTCTGCTCCATGTTGAGTGTGGTACACACCATGTCACCAAACAACACAGTGACTACCTGGAGCCCTATCCGGTTGTTCAGTGATGACGCGACGAATCCTACTTCCGGGTCTAAAGTAGTCTGCGTTTAATATGGCTTTTGTGTTGTTAACATGTTTAATGTTATGTATTTTCTTCTATTTAATCTCAAAAAGCTCCTAAAACAGTCAGTGATCCCTGTTGACCTCCCTCGGCTTTTATTACCGCTAATCATTTATTTAAGCTCAGTTTTTAAAACCTTAGGATGTAACTACAGCCCAGCCCATGCAGCAGTATATGAATGACTAACCTCGTATTGTGGATGGATTATCTCAGTTGTTCTCCTGGCTGAAGTTTGGTCCGTTTACAGCATCCTGCCATGCGATTACATTTGTTCCTGACCACCGAGAACACTCACGTTAACTTTTATCGAGTGGGAAAAAAGTTAGCTTGTTTATATTATGCTAACATAGCTGTGTCGCTAGCGGTCACGTAGCACTAGGGTTGCCAACTCCCTGAAAAATAAATAAGGGACACCTCGTGGCCAGGGCCGGGCAACCTAGTTGTCTTCACCCTTCCCATTGTGGTAGCTCTTTTTTGTGTGTGTGAAATTATTTTTTAACCATTTGACTTGAATTTGATTTAAGCAGATGCATATTCTTTGTGATATGACCATATGGGAAACAAATGATTATTTAGCCATTTATTTTTAGCTCAAAATGACAACATTAACACAGTAAAACAGGTCTCTTTCTTAAACAGAAGCCTGTCATGCTTAACTTTTGAGAATATAAGTAAATCTTTCTTTAAAAGAACTGTCCTGCTTAACTTAAAATTATATAAATTAATAGAAAGCAATAGAACGAAAAATATTCTTGTAACAGTGCACATTTAGTGCATTTAGTACAGTTGGCTTCAGTTGAGGTATTATTTCAGCTTTTCTAATGCTAATCAGCTGCTCCTGTTTGTAAACCCGCTTGTTCCCATGATTACGCATCTTAACTCATCATCATTATTCATCTATGTATTACTTTTATGTATTAGTCATCTATTTGTTGTAATCATCCATCCTTGGAGTTGTTTATTACACAAAATAAATTATATTATCACACTTCTGGCCACATAGCGCTGATATTCACTGCACATGCCCATTTTAACCTTAACCAGAGGGTTTAAAAAACAAACCAGTGTTTACTCCCGATCATCAATCGCTCGTGAGCCGCTCACACTGCTCATGCGCAAACACGTAAACGTCGGTGAAAAAGACGGAGCAGCACGGCTGTGCAGCGTGTGATCTGGACACAAGCGATGGAGGCACAACTTGTAGAACTTTGGAAAGCTCATCCGAGCCTTTTCGATGTGGCATCACAAAATTATCACGACCACAACAACCGTGAAAATAGTTGGATTTACACTGCTGCTCAATCACAGCTGCCTGATCATGTTTTTCATTAGCAATTTAGCAAAGTTGATGGTGGTGGTGTGTCTGTGTGAGTGAAAGACAGAGAGAGAGAGCGAGCGACAGAATTTCTGTTATAACCTTCATGTTATGGAGGCACAGTGTGAGCACTCAGGTCGCATCAGAGCATCGGGCGGTATAGTGTGAGACCTGCATCGTGACCTATGAACTTCTAACCCCTGCGAGTCAATCGTGCAGTTTGAGCAGGAGCTGAATAACGTGACTGAAAAAAATCGCACAGTGTTTTCCCAGCTTTAGGTGTACTGTCGTCCGAGACTTGCACCGCAGTGTCGGCGTTTGTTTCCCTGTTGGCCATGCTTCTTGTTGTGGTCATCTGTTGTCTTCCGGTATTTTCTCCGCAAGCGACCTTTCCTCGACCAATGAGATGAGCGGTAATCTGAATTGTCATAAGTGTGCTGTCAGCTCATTGGTCACAAAGCAGGAGAGGGGCTGGGAATTATGTTTTCAAACAAAGCGTTAATTCCATTAACATTTATAGACTACTTTTGATTCTCACTGTATTACGGGACAAAGTGCGTCCCTTATTAGCTCAATACGGGACGTGTGCTTTTGTTTCTAAATACGGGACGATTCCGTTTTTTAAGGGACGGTTGGCAACCCTACGTAGCACATCATTATATACCAGCTAGCCAAACTTCAGTAACCCTACAAACGTCACTGCTGTTTAGTTTTCTGTCTTCATTTATGCTGGAAGTGATAGCAGAGCTGTACGTTTTAATTTGTTTCCAAAACCCGGCAGTCAGGACATGCTATATTGTATTTAGATAGAAGCTAGCGAGCTAACTCCCTGCTAACTTCTAACTCCGTTAAATGTCATAAATTCCGTTTTCATGGATGCCTGGATGTTAAACTCAATTGTTACACCTGGTAGAGCAGAACGCTGATCATTTTTATTAAAGATGAAAGAATTTAGACAGTTTTTCAACTCTCAGTAATGCCATAGTGATCGTTTGATATATGGACCTGCAGCGGAGTTTAGACCCAGACACGGCTAGTGACGTCAGACTGAACAACCGGATATATAGGCCCACTGACTGATTACAAGATTGTAGACACCTGTGATGCTGATTAGTGGACACACCTTGGATTAACGCGTCCCTTTGGTCACATTGTCTGTGAAGGTTCTCAGTCATCCAGGTCATCGTAGAAAGCACAACATCCCGGTGTATTTCAGACCCAGCAACACGCTCAGACAAAATATGGTTCACCCGAAAGACAAAACGCCAAAACACAGACTTAACAATGTGGTGTATGCTGTACAGTGCAGCGAGGAATGCCCAGACCTCTACATTGGAGAGACCAAACAGCCACTTCACAAGCACATGGCACAACACAGAAGAGCCACCTCCACAGGACAAGACTCAGCAGTCCATCTGCATCTTAAGGATAAAGGACACTCTTTCGAGGATGCCAATGTTCACATTTTGGACAGAGAGGACAGATGGTTTGAAAGAGGAGTGAAAGAAGCCATCTATGTCCACTGTGAGCGACCATCTTTGAACAGAGGCGGGGGTTTACGACACCAACTCTCTGCCATCTATAATCCAGTTTTGAGATCCCTTCCCAGACGCCTTAACGCCCACTCACATCCTGGGCCATCTGACCTCAGGACATCACATGATAAGGTGGGGCCAGGTTTCACAATGAGCTCACCCGAAACTCTGGCTGATTGGGACCCACGCCCAGTTTCACACCTTGGCTCAGGTGATTAGAGGATCATCAGGGGTCCTTTTGTCCCTCTGTGGGGGGAAACTCCCACTAGGTTTATATCTGGGACTCTCCACCATTTGACCTTAGAACTGAAGAAGCTTCTCGGATGAGAGGTGAAACGTCTTCAAGTAACTTAAAGAAGTCCAGACGTTTTTCTTTGCAAGCTCCTTTGACTTTGGTCACATTATTTTCAGTATTTTCTAGGGGTACCATCATTTTTGTCCAGGCCTGTTTCATGCATTTATTTTTTTAAATAATTCCCTTGAAGCAGGATTGAAAAGCAATGTCTGACTTTCACTGGTAAATATTTATAGAATTTTTACTTATTATTACTTTGTGACCATTGTGAGTTTTTCTTTCATTGACCGAATGGTACCAACAATTTTGTCGAATAGTTTCTACACGAGATCGCTGCAAAAAGTGCAGCCTTACCTAATGTCCACCTACTGTTACTCATTTATATTAAGATTTTAACATCTGGTTGGTGTTGGTGTGGAGAGTAACCTACAGTAATAGTAATAAATCACACAGCAATAGGACATTCATGTAGTTGGAAAAAGCTTGATAATATATTAAATAATCCAGAGTAATCAGAATACATTACTCTCACTGATTAACGTAATGGAATATGTTACAAAATACATTTTGGGGCATGTATTTTCCCAAGCTCCCAGCCTTCCTGCTGGCTGGTGCTGCTCCACTGGAACCCATGGTTCTCGGGCAGCGCAGACCAGAGGGTCCCTCTCTGCTAGAGCTTGGATTTTAGGTCCAGATTTTCCAAACCATGACATATAAGTAATAGTTTAATTTCTAACACCTTAAAGTTCACCTCAGTGCAGCGATACCACTGCTCACAATATTTCACTACAGAGATTATAAAAGACTAAAGGTATTAAAAGTATTTCAAGTGGTTTAAATTATATTTATCTAATAGGCTCCAATTTGTTTGCACACTTGAGTTTAATCGTGTCATTCCACAGGTCTGTGCTGGGATCAGATTATACCTGCTCCCCTTAGGTAGCATTATTAGACGGTTATCGTCCATCGCTATAACGTGGTTCACCTTTCGCAGCCTTGCCCTTTCAGGGATATTTTTTGGTGCAATTTTGCGTGTTTTTCTTTTCTTTTCTTTTTTTTTACAGCGCATTGTGTTCTGCGTCCTGATTGGCTGTAGACCATTGTCAGTCTCCTCCATGCTGTGTCTCCTGTACAGCACAGAATGCGTTCAGCTTGTCAAATTTACATAAATCTTTGCTAGCAGTGTGACTCTGGAGTGCTGCACTGTAATTTTCTCCCCAACAAACACAACACTGTAGATGAAACATTTTACACCGTCAGTGGTAACCGCGGCTGCCTTTGGTTTCATCCTATAATCCATCCATCTTCATCCGCTTTATCCGAGGCCGGGTCGCGGGGGCAGCAGCCTAAGCAAAGAGGCCCAGACCTCCCTCTCCCCAGCCACCTCCTCCAGCTTATCCGGGGGAACACCAAGGCGTTCCCAGGCCAGCCGAGAGATATAATCTCTCCAGCGTGTCCTGGGTCTGCCCCGGGGCCTCCTCCCGGTGGGACATGCCTGGAACACCTCACCCAGGAGGCGCCCAGGGGGCATCCTTGTCAGATGCCCGAACCACCTCAGCTGGCTCCTTTCGATGTGGAGGAGCAGCTGCTCTACTCTGAGCCCCTCCCGGATGGCCGAACTTCTCACCCTATAATACTGGACTTATTTTGCTATGAAGGTTTGAACTTTGAGAGTTTAAATAAGAGAGAAAAGTGTGAAAATGTTCATGCCTGTCTGAGCAAAGTGTATAAAGTGTGTAGTGAGGGGTTTTACAGCCTTAAAACATCCATAATAATTGTTAAATATAAAGCTGGCTACTTTGTGGATTTCACCTATCGCAGGTTATTTTTAGAACATAACTACTGCGATAAACGAGGGACCACTGTATCACACAATTTCATTGCTATGCAGACGATACCCAGCTTTAATAAAGGCAGACAAACACGAGTTAATTAAATTCCAGGAACGTCTTAAAGACATTCCAGAGCCGGATGACCTAATTTCTTACTTCTAAATTTAGACAAAATGGAGGTTTTATCAGTTGCAGCCCTAAACATCTTAGAAACATGGTGTCTAACCAGGTACCAAGATGCTGCAGTGAGAGTACTGACAGGGACTAGAAAGAGAGAGGAGGTTTCCTTTCTTCCAGACTGGCCTCTCTTCATAAGCTCCCAGGTTAATACAGGATCAAATTTAAAAACCTTCTCTCCACATACAAGGCCTTGAACAAGGCCCCAGTTTCTTTTAAATGGGAGGCAGAGCCTTCAGCTTTCAGGCATCTCTTCAGTGGGAGACAGACACTCCTGCTGTGAAGCTGACTGTAGCACCGTCTGTGTTTACACCCGTCACTCAGGTGCCAGAGGACAGCCGGCGACACTGCCTCACTTGGATGTATTCTCATTAGCAAAAAAGTAATCTCCAGAAAGAGAGGGACACAAAAGGGAGTTTCATCTGAAGAAAGAGACTGAGGCACCATTTCTCTAAGCTGTGTTTGGGTACAGAGCGATTTGGTAAGTTGCTCTGTGCTCATTAGCGGTGTAGACTTCACTATGGGCAATAATATTACAGCCTGGTCTACCTGTTGGAGCGTGCTTACTTTTGCCTTGATGGTAATGATGGCATTGTGAAAACCATGTTTTTCTAATCTTTCCAGTGCCTTTACTACCATCCAACCACTTCTGCTAATTGAGAAGCTGCTCAGGATGGGTGTCACCACTTCTACTGTCTCCTGGATTGCTGTAATAAGGATGGGTAGGAATTGAAGTATGGGGAGCTGGCAAGGAACTTTGTGGTCCAGAAGAAATCACCTTCTTCGTAATGCAAGACAAAAGAGATGGTTGATAATTTCTGGAGGAAAGAAACTGCAACTAGGTCAGTCACCTTCATGGAGGAAACATGGACACCCGCCCTCTCACATCATCTATAATTGACTGAGACAGGACTCTTCCAGACACTAAACCAAGGCACAATGTACATTTCAATTCCTTTAATTTTAAATATGTTTATATTGTCTATCCTGTAAAATAGTCAGATATCTATTCATATTAATGTACAGAATTCACCTGCTTGCTGCTACTACTGCACATTCACCCAGTGTATATACTATATGTGTATATATACATATATATATAAAAAAAAACACCCAGCACGCCCCTGCGGGCGGTTTATCCTTCAAGCTCGGGTCCTCTACCAGAGGCCTGGGAGCTTGAGGGTCCTGCGCAATATCTTAGCTGTTCCCAGGACTGCGCTCTTCTGGACAGAGATCTCCGATGTTATTCCCGGGATCTGCTGGAGCCACTCGCCTAGCTTGGGAGTCACCGCACCTAGTGCTCCGATTACCACGGGGACCACCATTACCTTCACCCTCCACATCCTCTCGAGCTCTTCTCTGAGCCCTTGGTATTTCTCCAGCTTCTCGTGTTCCTTCTTCCTGATATTGCTGTCATTCGGAACCGCTACATCGATCACTACGGCCGTCTTCTTCTGTTTGTCTACCACCACTATGTCCGGTTGGTTAGCCACCACCATTTTGTCCGTCTGTATCTGGAAGTCCCACAGGATCTTAGCTCGGTCATTCTCCACCACCCTTGGGGGCATCTCCCATTTTGACCTCGGGACTTCCAGGTTATACTCGGCACAGATGTTCCTGTACACTATGCCGGCCACTTGGTTATGGCGTTCCATGTATGCCTTGCCTGCTAGCATCTTGCACCCTGCTGTTATGTGCTGGATTGTCTCTGGGGCATCTTTACACAGCCTGCACCTGGGGTCTTGCCTGGTGTGATAGACCCCAGCCTCTATGGATCTTGTACTCAGAGCTTGTTCTTGTGCTGCCATGATTAGTGCCTCTGTGCTGTCTTTCAGTCCAGCTTTGTCCAGCCACTGGTAGGATTTCTGGATATCAGCCACCTCCTCTATCTGCCGGTGGTACATACCGTGCAGGGGCCTGTCCTTCCATGATGGTTCCTCGTCTCCCTCCTCTTTCTTGGGTTTCTGCTGCCTGAGGTATTCACTGAGCACTCGGTCAGTTGGGGCCATTTTCCCAATGTATTCTTGGATGTTCGTTGTCTCATCCTGGACTGTGGTGCTGACACTCACCAGTCCCCGGCCCCCTTCCTTCCGCTTAGCGTACAGCCTCAGGGTGCTGGACTTGGGGTGAAACCCTCCATGCATGGTAAGGAGCTTTCTTGTCTTTATGTCAGTGGCTTCTATCTCCTCCTTTGGCCAGCCTATTACCCCAGCAGGGTACCTGATCACGGGCAGGGCGTACGTGTTGATGGCCCGGATCTTGTTCTTACCATTCAGCTGACTCCTCAGGACTTGCCTGACCCTCTGCAGGTACTTGGTGGTTGCAGCCTTTCTAGCGGCCTCTTCATGGTTCCCATTTGCCTGCGGGATCCCCAGGTACTTGAAACTGTCCTCTATGTCTGCAATGTTGCCTTCTGGTAGTTCAATCCCCTCAGTTCTGACTACCTTCCCTCTCTTTGTTACCATCCGACTACACTTCTCCAGTCCGAACGACATTCCAATGTCATTGCTGTATAGCCTGGTAGTGTGGATCAGTGAATCGATGTCTCGTTCACTCTTGGCATACAGCTTGATGTCATCCATGTACAGGAGGTGGCTGACAACTGCTCCGTTCCGTAGTCGGTATCCGTAGCCAGTCTTGTTAATGATCTCACTGAGGGGGTTCAGGCCTATGCAGAACAGCAGTGGGGACAGAGCATCTCCTTGGTAGATCCCGCACTTGATGGCGACTTGTGCTATGGGCTTGGAGTTGGCCTCTAGTGTTGTACGCCACATCCCCATTGAGTTCCTGATGAAGGCTCTTAGGGTCCCATTGATCTTGTACAATTCTAGGCATTCCAGTATCCAGCTGTGGGGCATTGAGTCATAGGCCTTCTTGTAATCAATCCAGGCAGTGCACAGGTTGGTCAGTCTGGTCTTGCAGTCTCGGCTGACTGTTCTGTCTACCAGTAGCTGGTGTTTTGCGCCTCTGGTATTCTTGCCAATTCCTTTCTGTGTCCCACTCATGTATTGACCCATGTGCCTGTTCATCTTAGCCGATATGATGCCTGACAGGAGCTTCCATGTAGTACTGAGGCAGGTTATTGGTCGGTAGTTGGAGGGGACCGGTCCCTTCTTGGGGTCCTTGGGGATCAGGACCGTCCGACCTTCGGTTAGCCATTCCGGGTGTCTCTCGTTAACTAGCAGCTGGTTCATTTGTGCTGCCAGACGCTCGTGGAGTGCAGTCAGCTTCTTTAGCCAGTAGGCATGAACCATGTCGGGCCCTGGTGCTGTCCAACTCTTCATACTGGAGACCCTTTCTTGGATATCTGCCACTGTGATGGTTACTGGACCCTGTTCAGGGAGGTCGCTGTGGTCTGCCCTCAGATCCACTAGCCACTGAGCATTGCCGTTATGGGTTGCGTCCTTCTCCCATATGCTCTTCCAGTATTGCTCCGTCTCCAGCCTTGGTGGTGCTGTTCTCTTATTATTGTTCCCTTGCCACTGAGAGTACACCTTTGCTGGTTCTGTGGAGAACAGCTGGTTTATTCTCCTGCCTTCTATCTCTCTGGTGTACCTCCTCAAGCGGCTGGCCAAGGCTGTGAGTCTTTGCTTGGCAGTTTCCAAGGCCTCAGGTATGGACAGCTTGCTGTATTTCTTATGCACCTTCTTTGTCGCACCTTTCTGCAACTCCGTTAGTTGGCTAACCTCCCTCCGTGCTACTTTGATCTTGCCCTCTAGTCTCCTTCTCCATGGAGGGTACTGCCCCTTGTGGCTGTTCAACTTGTAGCCAAGCATCTCACTGATCACTGCTGCCGTATTGTAGATCAGCTTGTTAGTGTCGGTAATCGTGGTTGTAGGTATTGTCCGTAGTGCTGCATTAACATCATCTAGCAGACCTTCTGAGGGTACTTCACGTAATCTCGGTAACCGGCTACGGGGGATCCAGGTTTCAAGCTTGGCCATTATCCTATTTTTCAGGTCAGTTCCTCTCGCACTCAACAATCCTTCTCCTATCGCACTTGGGGCTATGTACCCAATCTCGGGTGGGGGTGATGATATCTCCCCCCTGACCTGGCGTCCTGACTCCTCCTTGCCGTAGCATTTGTGTTGTACCTCGTCAATCTCTAGCTGTGAGAGCAGTCCCTTCTTTCGAATGTTGGAACACTGAGCTACTAGTTGTTTCGCCGTCAATTGTGGATGTTGGGTATCGAAGAATCCATAGGTCCGTCATCCTATTCATGTAGCCCCTTCCGCCGGGATTACTTGCGTAGTAGCATTCCAACAACGCCCTGTTTTCGTCTCTTGCCCACCGATGCCTTCTTGTTCCAGTAGCCCACTTTTCGTCAGGGTGCTCTGGTTCCTCAACACCTGACGCGGACCTTGTTGATCCGGGCGACGTCCGAGCCAGCATGCCTTCATATTTATCTGTCTCGCTCATGTCTGCGGTAGGCTCGCTTTGCATAGGGGGTCTAGCTTTAGGACCCTTACTGGATACAGACGCCCCAGGCAGGAATCAAACTTGCGATCCTGGGTTCCAAAGGCGTGTAGTCAAACCACTACGCTATCCAGCTATATATATATATATATATATATATATATATATAAAAGTTCTTCCTCTACACCCCCCCCCCCCCCAATTTTTGCACATGTCGAGGAGCGTGTCAGGCTACATTTCACTGTGTGTTATACTTGTTCAACTATGCATGTGTGTGACAAATAATAAAGAACCTTGAACCTTGAACCTTGACAGGTACTTGACGTTTCATCTGAATGACAGACTGGACTGGAGGACCAACATGATGCTGTGTACTTTCTATCTATCTGGTTGAGCCTGCTGCTAGGTCCAGAAGGCACCCTTTACTCTCACTATGCACTCGCACTCACTACTCATGTTACTTGTGGTATACCACATAGTTCTACTGTAGGTCCTTTACTTTGGGCGATCGTGGCTCAAGAGTTGGCAGTTTGTCTTGTAATCAGAAGGCTGCCGGTTCAAGCCCCGGCTCCGACAGGCGTTGTGTCCTTGGGCAAGACACTTCACCCGTTGCCTACTGGTGGTGGTCAGAGGGCCCGGTGGCGCCAGTGTCCGGCAGCCTCGCCTCTGTCAGTGCGCCCCAGGGCAGCTGTGGTTACAATGTAGCTGCCATCACCAGTGTGTGAATGGGTGGATGACTGGATGTAGTGTAAAGTGCTTTGGGGTCCTTAGGGACTAGTAAAGCGCTATACAAATACAGGCCATTTACCATTTTTATCATTTTATCTATGTCAATGACATGTCTCAGGCTGTTTCTGCTGATTGTTTTCTTTATGTGGATGATTCTGCTCTTATAGTTAGTAGAAAAAAATCGTTTTAGGAATTAGAATTTGTTGGCCATCAGCTTGAAGAAAACAAACTTCCATGTAAAACATTAATAACAATATAAAACAATGATAGGACAATAAAAGAATTAAAACAATAACTAAGACTATTAAATGAGACCAAAATGCTTGGGTCATAGTGTGTTAAAAGCCAGGGCATAAAAATGTGTCTTTAGTAGTGATTTAAAGTGATCAAGTGTTTGTGCAGATCTAACATTTAGAGGAAAACTATTCCAAAGTCTGGGACCTGCCACAGAGAAGGCTCCATCGCCACGAGATTTGAGATTAGTCCGTGGGATGGACAGCAGTCATTTTGACCTAGACCTCATGTTTTTTCCTGGAGCATAAACAGAAAGGAGCTCAGACAGGTAAGAAGAGCTTGGGCGTTAAGTGACTTAAAAACAAAAAGTCAAAGTTGAAATTGGATCCTGTAGGCGACAGGAAGCCAGTGTAGAGAAGCCAAAACTGGAGTTATACTGTATGCTCTCTCTGTTTGGTACCAGTTAGCAGGCGAGCAGCTGCATTTTGGACCATCTGAAGACGATGAATGGAGGCCTGGTCGAGACCAAAATACAATGAATTGCAGTAGAATCAAGAATCAGATCAAACAATGATAGGTGAACATATACAAATCATGTACACGGCCTAGAAACAAATCGGGAAAAGAAATGCCTGAAAAGAAAAAAAAACATCTACACAAACCAAACCGAATAAAAAAGAAAAACACAATATCCCAAGGAGTATCTAACAATGGACACACACACAATCCGGTCATTAAGTGATGACGTGACGAATCCTACTTCCGGGCCTAAAGTAGTCTGCGTTTAATATGGCTTTTGTGTTGTTAACATGTTTAATGTTTTGTATTTTCTTCTATTTGATCTCAAAAAGCTCCTAAAACAGTCAGTGATCACTGTTGACCTCCCTCGGCTTTTATTACCGCTAATCATTTATTTAAGCTCAGTTTTTAAAACCTTAGGATGTAGCTACAGCCCAGCCCATGCAGCAGTATATGAATGACTAACCTCGTATTGTGGATGGATTATCTCAGTTGTTCTCCTGGCTGAAGTTTGGTCCTTTTACAGCATCCTGCCATGCGATTACATTTGTTCCTGACCACCGAGAACACTCACGTTAACTTTTATCCAGTGGAAAAAAAGTTAGCTTGTTTATATTATGCTAACATAGCTGTGTCGCTAACGGTCACGTAGCACATCATTATATACCAGCTAGCCCAACTTCAGTAACCCTACAAACGTCACTGCTGTTTAGTTTTCTGTCTTCATTTATGCTGGAAGTGATAGCAGAGCTGTACGTTTTAATTTGTTTCCAAAACCCGGCAGTCAGGACATGCTATATTGTATTTAGATAGAAGCTAGCGAGCTAACTCCCTGCTAACTTCTAACTCCGTTAAATGTCATAAATTCCGTTTTCATGGATGCCTGGATGTTAAACTCAATTGTTACACCTGGTAGAGCAGAACGCTGATCATTTTATTAAAGATGAAAGACTTTAGACAGTTTTTCAACTCTCAGTAATGCCACAGTGATCGTTTGATATATGGACCTGCAGCGGAGTTTAGGCCCAGACACGGCTAGTGACGTCAGAATTAAAGACCGGATAAGCCAGTTTTGAGATGTATATAGCACTTTCAAATGATCATTTATGTGAATATGTGAATATTATTAGTTGAACCAGCACCATCACTCCTGAACAACAGATTGTGTTCATGGATTTGTGCTCCTCACAGGTCAGCAACTACAGACATGATTCATAGAATATGATCCTGGACACTGGACAATATATATGTTTTTAAAATGAGCTAAAAAATGAACATATGTTAAACAGTATTACTATTAATACATTTAACACAGAGAGATGAAGTAATTCGTTTTACTTATGATGCTATGCACAGTTTACCAATAATGCAGCGGGGTGTTTTTATGATGTTTTATTTAAATCATAACTATGGTAACATTATATTTCCTACTTGAGGTGTGTATGATCAGTCTATCATCTCTGCACATTACCACACACTACTGCTCCAAGGGATACATCTGAAGGTATTTGGGGTTAGTGGCAGGGATTGAACTGGCAACCTTTCAGTTGAGACGCCTGCTCTACCTCCAGAGCTGTCCTACCTTAGTAAACTCTAAGATAATGACAGATGTGGAACAACATAACATCGCACAGCGTGACAATGCATAACATAAAGTGACAGAGTGAATTTTGGTTAATTGTATTCTCCAGTCACAGCATGCGAGGCTGACAAGACTGCATTAGAACACTGGAAACAAATGTTAGTGATCATTTGTCCGTTTGTTAAAAAACAATAACAGTAACATTATTAGATACCACGGTAACATAGTTTACCACATTATTTGCAGTAGTTTGTTACAATGCAGTTTACAATTCAGGACACTGTTTGAGCCCTTCAACAACATCAACATGCAAAATAATTGCATGAGTATTTTGACACCTATTTTCCTAGATGGGTAGATCTGAGGAGTTTGAGGGAAATCATAACACTCTGAACTCATCATAAAAGACTCAGGGGGGAAAAATGGTATTTCTAAAATGAGGGCAATGCTCCTGTAGGCAGAAGCCCTTCACTTGCATTAATTTGCTATTTTTTGCATGCGGCCTGAAACATTTTGATGAGCTCTCTAGGGGCTGCTGTCAGCCTCACCATGGCAGTACTTACCACTTCAATCTGTAGTGCTTTTCTACTGTGAGAGAGCTGTGTGTATGTGTATGCTCTGTGCAACTGCTGGTGTGTTGATTGTGAAAGGGCCATGGTTAAAAAACCCACCTTCGGTTACAGCTATTGGACAGGACACGCAGGGAAAAATGAGAATGGATCAGAGCTTCCAAAATGAGAACACAGCAAAGCAAAAAAAATTTAAAGAGAAAATGTGTGCAATCATGTCATTTTAGCTTTCACTCAACAGTACACTCAGCAGGACATTGTGCTGCCGAATATGTGTTTGTGGACGTGAGTGTGTATGAGAGAGAGGTAGGGAGATGAAACACATGAAGAGCACATTAGACACAGCTGTTCTTTAAGCTGCGAGCCACTTTTCATCTCAATCACATTTTAAATATCTCATGAACAGTGTCAGTGCTGGAGGGACAACTGTGACACTGAGGTGAAATAAAAAAGTAGGTTAAAAAACAGAAGAACAGGAGAACCAGACCCCACTGCAGCTAACAGCACCAAAGATCGTCTCGCTCTGTTTGTCTTTTTCTAAATGAAAAAACAAATCATTAAAAGCTTGCAGAGGCTTTTCGTATCAAGCCAACGCTCTGTTTTTAGTGGGTGTAAGAATCGCGCTGAATATAGAGTGTTTTGGCCAAACGCGATCTTTGCTCATCACCAGATCAACTTCCCAGGACACGCTGCACATTTGGGATTACTTTGGTTTTAAACCTACATCTGGGTTGGACAACAACAAGGATCATATGCTTCACCACTCTACTTGTCAGTTCCTATTAATGCATCCTTTTAATGTGAGTTTTACTTTCAAGGAAACAAACCACTTCATTAGAAAAATAAGATGTCAAAGACAAATGGTGGTTAAAAAAACATATGTATATAAAAACGTGATCACTCCCTGCTGCTCTAATAGGGTGATATGGTACTACAAGGTCATTAAGATAAGATGGGGCCTGGTTATTTAAGACCTTGTATGTGAGGAGCAGGATTTTGAAGAACCAGGCAGGTTTCTGGCTGTGCAGAGTAGTTGGGGAACCATAAATAAACCTAGTAGAGTCCAGAGTTTGTAGAACTAATCTGAAAAATATAATAGCATGACAGTAAAACTGCAGAGGTTAAGAAATGCAGACGGAGGAAGAGTAGTGTGATAAGAGAGGCTGCTGGCAGATATGGATAATATGATAAACTTGAGCTTTTTCCCTTTTTCAATCATTTATTAAAATGTGTTTCATATTCAGTTGCAGCTGTGAGGTCAGTTTTACGATGCAGGCAGTGATTTCTTCATTCCTTCACAGTGAGCATGTTTTTATAAATAATAACTAAAATCACATTTTATCCCAGTTCATTTTTAACTTTTTCATAATGCGTTTCTTCTGCATTAATTAATTTAGGTATTGGATTTGTTTGCTAGTAGGTTGTAAAATATATTACCTTCACGATCTGTAATGAAATGATCTAAATTTAATCTTAAATACTTAACAAATCCAAATATCTCACTGTGGAATCCCACAGGTACAAAGAAAATCCTCTTCAGTTCACGTTAAACAGCCTTGCTGTTAGCTTTTCATTCCTAATCGTTTGCTACTTACTGTACACTCATTACGTTTCTGTCAGAAGCAGCTACTTCTCACTGCTTTGAGTCCCTGTCCTTTACCAAACATCCGTTTCCTGTGTGTCACATGACTCGCGCTCTGCTGTCATTCAGTAGCTCTTAGCAAAGCACGTCAACCAGCGTCAGATTTCTCAGGTTTCTGTACCTTATCCGACAATGGCAACACTGGTGGCAAACAGGGCGATGGATGTGAACGGCCTGGCAGCGGCTTCGAGGACACATACCCAGGCTGTGACCAGGAACTACATCTCTCAGCCCAGGCTAAGTACGTTGCTAATGCAAGCTACCAGCTAACAAGGTTGTTGTTGCGTTCGGTGGTGTAGTTACGGTAGGAAACGGGATAACTTTGACTCAATGTATAAATGTAGCATTCAAAATGGCACAAGGGACAGTATGTTTACGGACTCGTGCAATAGGTTAATGTGCAGTGTGAAAATATAAAGATGTAAGATTGTGCTTAAGTCTTGGATATCCCATTGAACCGGGACGCAGCATTAGAGGGCATTAGCGTTAGCTAACTATCCACCTGTGCTGCTGTACACAGGGTGTTAAACAAACCAGCTTTTATTTTATAAATATTAATAATTAAATGCGAGTAATTCGGCAATTGAACCGTACTGCTGCTGTACATGCTGCGTTTAAGAATATGTCATTTCTGTCAAACAGCAGTGTAGCCACGCTAGCATGCTGCCTTTCACCAATGTCTGGAACTATTGATGAGATATACTCAGCGTGCGGGGATATGTGGTACACTCAACTGGTCACGAATTTAAAATGTCATATTTGCGTCTTTGCAGTGTTTTACAGGCAGAACTATATTACACAGCCTGTTGGTCGTATGGGCCAGATGGAGGATCTGTCATGTGATCGGATCACATGAGTGAGGCAGCCCGTGGTTAGGGAAGCTGACGTTCATGCTCTCGTGACAAGAATTTCGACATCGCTTTGTAAAATGTTTGACACGAAACTGTAAAAATGTGAAGATTTACAGAGATCTTCTAAAACATGGACTCTCATGTGTCATCTGTCTATTAGGGATAGGCGTGGTGATACGGTATCTACACAGGGGCACCTAATATTGATATGTTTTCATTCAGTTAAAATACTGTGAGAATATTACAGACAGGAAAGCAAATGCAAAGAGATTCAGTCTGGCTTGGACTGACTGCAGTCACTGTTGACATGCACACACTGTTCCCATTAGTCTGAAGCTCAGCTGGCTGTCAGCTGGTTGTGCAGATGTAATAGTTAAATGATCATTTCTGTTTTCTGTGAATTTCTATCTCTGCAAACAGCAACACATTTGTAATTTTCACAGGTTTATCACAGATCATTACTGTATTACTGGAAACAGACTGCAGGTAATTGCCAGCTTTACCTCATATGATTGATGACTGATAGCAGACTCAGTCTGTGGCAGGTTTTAGTCACCGTCTCGCCATGTTTGACAATCTGAATGTCAGCAAAAAAACACACCAATTGTTACAGCATATCAAAAAATGTGACAATAATTTCATATTGTGAGTGAAATATGATAAAAAAAATTATTATTGGGTGTCTGGTGATTCCCATCTTTACTGTCTATAGTTATTTGCTCTTATATGGTTGTAACTAAAGGTGATATTTTTATCAGCAGCACATCTGTTACATATTTAGTAGGGGTGCAACGATACACAAAATTCACGGTTCGGTTCGATACTTTGGTGTCACGGTTCGATATTTTTTCGATACAAAAAAAATGTTCATGCATTTTTAATTTGTCATTTATTAAAATTATAAATATATATTTTAACTCAAAAGTACAGTTTTTAAATTTAACCCTAACCCTTGTGCGTGTTTTTTATTTTGACAGCGAATGCGCACCTGCGGACCACTTATGTGCAGCCCTGGTTATTTAGCTTGTCATATTGCAGCCACAGAAATTCTTTTGTCCATGAAACCATAAAGCTGCACTTTCTTTTTGCCTCATAGTCTGATTTGTCATAACTTCTCCTGCTGCTTTTACACACGCACTCACATAAGCTCAGCGATTCTCTGCGCGATCAACCTCTCACATGTTTAAGCTGCGGGAGATTTCACTTGTCATGTTTGCATAGTAAGCTAACGATTAATAAGACGATGTCAGAGGAATTGGTGCACAAATTATCATCACTCACAGATCAGTGCTGTCGCTCTCTATACACAGTTTGCACGATTGCAAAGTGAAAGCAAAAAACAAGCGCAAATTCAAACACGACTTCAATATGTCACATATTGACAGTGGCTCACCGATGCCAATGACATAATTACCCAGCTACATTTCTGAAAGAATGCAAAAGCATTGACATATGTTTTTCCTACAATAGCCCGACGGGCAGGGAAGAGATAGATTTTGGTAGCCCGACTGAAAAAAAATCGCTAGCTCCAGGACGTCGGGCTAGCGATATTGCAAGCCCTGTATCTGATTGAGGAATCACTCATCTTTGGAAAAGAGAGTTTATTACAGAGAAATGTCTCTTTCCAAAATAAAAGCTATACTATCCGCTTCTTCTGGGCTATATTCTCAGCAGCATAAGGAGAATCATGTGCTAACAGCTGTCTAAATGACTCGGCTAAAGTTAGTAGCATGCTTGTTGTTTTTGTCTTTGCACTAGGATGATGTCGGAGTAAATGTGCAGTCATATTCGTTGTGTTCCCACTAGTGCTTTCAGGTTAATCTCGTTGAAATGACCTTAACGCCACAACACGGCAAATCTCCGTTAACGAGCTACCGCCGATCGCTCCGTGCATGGGGCTAGACGGCCAACACGTTAACGAGCTAACTGCGCTAACACACTAGTTCACACCAATGTAATTGAGCATTGCATGGCACATCCAACATACTGTTTTACTTTAGTCCATGACTCGCTTACCTTCAGGGTCATACGTCACATGAAAACCAAAATAATTCCAAACGCCAGATCTGAATGAGGGTGGGGGAGGTGCCCTGCGCTCTTCCTTCTGTCTATGCTGTCTGTGTGGAGCTCAGTGGATCTGCGCTCGACAGTGCAGCCTAGGCGGAGTAGTCGAACGCAGATTCACTGAGCGCTCAACACAGACAGCATCGTCAGAAGGAAAATTGATAAAATAAATTACAAATGTTGTATTGTTCGATACATATGCGTACCGAACCGAAAGCACTGTATCGAACGGTTCAATATCGATACGAATATCGTTGCACCCCTAATATTTAGTTGTTTTAAGTTCTTAAACTCCCCGAAAGAAAATGGAAACAATTGAACTGTCAGTCCATTTGTTGGTAATTCATTTTTGCTAAAGTCAGGATTCTGGTGTCGGCCCATTTACAGTTATAAAAAGTTGGACAGTGTTCTTCTCTTTGCGGAATTTCCCCTGCAGTCACCATCCACCCAGCTGGCTGTGGAGGAAACACAGGGACAGTAGCTGCACCTCAGCCCCTCACCTCTCTGACGGTGCACATGCAGGTTGATGTCGTTACTTCATCAGAAGCTAAAGAGGACAAATCCAATATTACAATGATTGATTTGTAAACCAAGTTGTGAACTTAAAGTGTTGCTAACCAATCACACAGCAGCTGTTGTGAAACATCTGAAATGCTGCTTTTTGTCATCTTCATCAATAGAGCAGGGCGATATGGCCAAAAATATTTATCACGATATATATTTGAAAATTTGCGATAACGATATAACCGACGATATAATTGATGCGAGACAAAACACAACTCCACAACATTACTAGCGCAAAAAGACAACCTTCCATTTATTTTCACTTAAACAAGCAGCAGTTTTTATGTACATTAAAGCTTTATAAAAATATAACAGTGCAAATGCAAATTCCTTGCTGAAAGTTTAACCAAAAGGCATTTCCACTAGAAATGGGCTGACATATCCTGAGCATAATCATGTATAATATCCACTGAAGTTAAAAAGAGGTGCTTTGCAACATTAAACTGCAGTGTGCAGTACGTATTTTTCGGACCATAAGGTGCACAGGATTATAAGGCACATTAAGCGAAACAAAGCAGTCAGATAAATCAAACTTTATTAAACTCATTCTTCTTGCTTCCTCCACTTCTGTACCATTGATTCATTAATGTTGAATTCTCTGGCAGCTGCTCTATTCCCATGTTGCTGCAGTATATTAATGACTAACCTCGTATTGTGGATGGATTATCTCAGTTGTTCTCCTGACTGAAGTTTGGTCCGTTTACAGTATCCTGCCATGCGATTGCATTTGTCTCTAACCATGAAGAACCTTCGCGTTAACTTTTATAAGTGGAAAAGTGTTAGTGTTCGTCCTCCAGCTTCACTGTTTATGTTATGCTAACATAGCTGTGTCGCTAGCGATTACGTAGCACATCATTATATACCAGCTAGCCCAACTTCAGTAACCCTACAAACGTCACTGCTGTTTAGTTTCCTGTCTTCATTTATGTTGGAAGTGATAGCAGAGCTGTACGTTTGATTTTTTTCAGAAATCTCTCAGTCAGAACATGCAATATCATGCTTAGGTAACTAGCGAAACTAGCGAGCTAACTTCCGCTAGCTTCCTGCTAACTTCTAACTCCGTTAAATGTAATAACTTTTGTTTTCATGGATGCCTGGAAGTTAAACTTCATAGTTACACCTGGTAAAGCAGCAATGCTGATCGTTTTATTAAAGATGAAAGAATTTAGACAGTTTTTAACTCTAAGTGATGCTGCAGTGTTGTTTGACCTGAAGCATACGGAGTTTAGGACCCAGATTACTCCCAGATTTAAGAGCATCTTAGTCCGACAAATACGACAATAACGACGGCCGCTTGCATGTTCTGCAAAAAAATGTGCTTTGTTGTGTATCTGATGGACAAACACCAAACCAGTTCCACATCACAGAAGTTGCACCATTTTTACAAACCAATTCTGGTTCATCTGTTTCACTCAACAATCGGCCATGTGCATGAAAACAAAGGCACTGCGCACGCGCGTTTTACTCCCATTCTATCGCGATATTTCATTTTCCTATCGTTGCCTAACATTATACCGGTATTACCGTGAACGGTATAATATGGCCCAGCCCTATTCATCAACATAGTTGAATTAAACAGGATTCCTAAAACAACTGTCATAAAACGCTAAGAACATATAAGAACATTTAAATGAGAGCAGAAATTTCTATGAACACATTAAAGCTACTAAAGTCTGGGGGTTGGTAAATGTTTTAAATTAATTAATTCATCGTTTACATGAATAGTTGATACGTTAATATTTAAAAAGTCTGTTTTCCCAAACAAAAGTACATTTAACGCACATGTGCTCATACAGATATTTTAATAATATTAACTGAGAAAAGTTGATCTACAGCACAATAAATCATTTGAAAGAATACCAATGGGTTTGACCTCAGTATGCTGGATTTCCTTTACATTAATGTAGACATTTCCTCTATAATTTGACACACAAAAGGTACAAATGGGTGCATAAAACTCAGAATCCTGAACAAATGCCTCATAAGGACAACCTAACCAACTCTTATTATAACATGTTGTCACGACTGCAAAATGTCAGTTATTGATCATATGCCCAGTGTCTTCTGCTGATCCGTATCAGGGTTTGGAATAAACTACTCGGGGTTCTTTGCTTTAAGTCCAGGCCTGGTTGACAGTGTAATCGAGTAATCGGACAGGAAATACTTGTCTCTTATTAATGAGCAGTAATAAATATTCAGTAATACTAGGGGTGCAACGATATTCGTATCGATATTGAACCGTTCGATACAGTGCTTTCGGTTCGGTACGCATATGTATCGAACAATACAACATTTGTAATTTATTTTATCAACTTTCCTTCTGACGATGCTGTCTGTGTTGAGCGCTCAGTGAATCTGCGTTCGACTACTCCGCCTAGGCTGCACTGTCGAGCGCAGATCCACTGAGCTCCACACAGACAGCATAGACAGAAGGAAGAGCGCAGGGCACCTCCCCCACCCTCATTCAGATCTGGCGTTTGGAATTATTTTGGTTTTCATGTGACGTATGACCCTGAAGGTAAGCGAGTCATGGACTAAAGTAAAACAGTATGTTGGATGTGCCATGCAATGCTCAATTACATGGGTGGGAACTAGTGTGTTAGCGCAGTTAGCTCGTTAACGTGTTAGCCGTCTAGCCCCATGCACGGGGCGATCGGCGGTAGCTCGTTAATGGAGATTTGCCGTGTTGTGGCGTTAAGGTCATTTCAACGAGATTAACCTGAAAGCACTAGTGGGAACACAACGAATATGACTGCACATTTACTCCGACATCATCCTAGTGCAAAGACAAAAACAACAAGCATGCTACTAACTTTAGCCGAGTCATTTAGACAGCTGTTAGCACATGATTCTCCTTATGCTGCTGAGAATATAGCCCAGAAGAAGCGGATAGTATAGCTTTTATTTTGGAAAGAGACATTTCTCTGTAATAAACTCTCTTTTCCAAAGATGAGTGATTCCTCAATCAGATACAGGGCTCGCAATATCGCTAGCCCGACGTCCCGGAGCTAGCGATTTTTTTCAGTCGGGCTACCAAAATCTCTCTTCCCTGCCCGTCGGGCTATTGTAGGAAGGAAAAACATATGTCAATGCTTTTGCATTCTTTCAGAAATGTAGCTGGGTAATTATGTCATTGGCATCGGTGAGCCACTGTCAATATGTGACATATTGAAGTCGTGTTTGAATTTGCGCTTGTTTTTTTGCTTTCACTTTGCAATCGTGCGAACTGTGTATAGAGAGCGACAGCACTGATCTGTGAGTGATGATAATTTGTGCACCAATTCCTCTGACATCGTCTTATTAATCGTTAGCTTACTATGCAAACATGACAAGTGAAATCTCCCGCAGCTTAAACATGTGAGAGGTTGATCGCGCAGAGAATCGCTGAGCTTATGTGAGTGCGTGTGTAAAAGCAGCAGGATATATATTTTAGTTCTGCTGAGCCAAATAAGACAGGTCAGGGTGAAGAAGTGACAGCCAAAGAAAAGCTTACCACAAAACGGAGAAGTTATGACAAATCAGACTATAAGGCAAAAAGAAAGTGCAGCTTTATGGTTTCATGGACAAAAGAATTTCTGTGGCTGCAATATGACGAGCTAAATAACCAGGGCTGCACATAAGTGGTCCGCAGGTGCGCATTTGCTGTCAAAATAAAAAACACGCACAAGGGTTAGGGTTAAATTTAAAAACTGTACTTTTGAGTTAAAATATATATTTATAATTTTAATAAATGACAAATTAAAAATGCATGAACATTTTTTTTGTATCGAAAAAATATCGAACCGTGACACCAAAGTATCGAACCGAATCGAACCGTGAATTTTGTGTATCGTTGCACCCCTAAGTAATACATATGTGTATGTGTGTGTATAAATGTGTGTATGTATATGTGTATAGATAGATAGATAGATAGATAGATAGATTAGTCAAAGACCATATAGGATATATATATGCAGTCTAAATGAAGGCATAAAAAATATGTCTTTGCTTTGTTTCTGGAGGTTTTTGTGCTGCTGAAACAGACGTTATGATGGTGCAGGCATTAGTTAATATTAATGATAAATCAGTGTCCCGCCTTAAAAAAAAAAAAAAGTGTACCTGGCCCAAGGACATTTTTAATGGCTTTCAAAAGCTTTTATTTTTATGTTTACAAATATGAATGTAATGTAATTATTACAATATTTTATATTATTTGACTTTTAAAAAAGTTACAAAAGCGTTTAAACGTTGATGGTCTGGTGCAACCATGCCCCCCTTTAGCCTCAGCCCTGTTTCCTGCTGGTATGGCTTCCATGTAAAATGGGACGGCTGCCGTCAGCCTTCAGCACGCTGTACAATTTAAAGGTGGTGTCACATTAGGTTAACAGTTCATCTGCATATTTGAATACAGCTTGTTGGTTACTGCAGGTTTTCTCTGTGTAAAACACACAGTGGTGGATGGAGCAGCTACAAAGTTTCTTTTCTTCAGGTCAGAGTTTGTTGATCAGGAGCTTTGATGAAGGCGTCCTGCGTCGAGTTTATTTATAATCATATTATTGGAATGACTCGATGAATAGTTGCAGGCCTAATTAGGAGCAGAGCATGAGGTTTTAAAAGGGTTTGTGCTGCTTCCACTTAGCTGTGTGATGTTGAGTCTGGCTGGGCTGCTGCAGAAGCCCTGAGCCATGAGGCCAGAGAGCTGTTTTTTTTTTCTTTCCTGCTCTTTATGCAAGTGTCAGAGAAGCAAGCATGGACTAAAAGCCTCTCAGCAAACTGGAAGGAAATGACTTAATGGTGCTCAGGCCATCTGAGAGCTAAGCAGAAAGGATGCAACATGTGATAAAACCCATCTTCTAAAAACATTGAACAATCCTGCTTCTGAAATACTCTAATTTTGCCATCTTTTTTGTCTCATCAAACACATTACCAAACAGCAGCAGTCCACACTTATGATGAGGCAGCAATTTAGAGCTAAATGATAATCTCAAGTAACTGTTTGGAAAAGTGTGTTTCTCAAATAGTGCAGGTGCTGCATTCACAGTGTGTGTAGCCCTGCTGGAGGAGATGTGGTTTGTTTCCATTTGTCTTCAACATACTGCTTATATTTGGGAAAGGCAATGCCTTTGTCACAGTCTAAAGGTAGTGTGTGACATTGACTTTAGTGCAAAACCATTGAATTTATACATCACTGAATGTTCCAGTAATATAGGCCCATAAAATAAACCTGTAGTTTCTGGTGTCCTCTGCAGTTCATTTAAAATCCTGGAACTTGAACAACATGATGGTGGAGCTTGGTCTCAAGAGAACAAAGAAGCAAAGAAAGCATAATCAGCAGCATGGATGGGGCCAACTGTAACTTGGTCTGTTGGCGAGCTTTAACGTGGTGTAGACATGTCTCTAAAATAACAGTGTCTCTTATGTCGTCTTTCTTCACTTTGTTACACAGAACTATCTGAGAAGTGCTGAAACTTTGAGTTGCTTTGAAGAAAATACTTGGCAGGTGATTAGGTTAACCATTTGTCCCTTTTTACCATGGGCTGACTTCAGCCAATCAGATAAGCAAAAACATGGGATACAGACATTGGCTTGTCATGAAATTATTGTTTGTTGCTATGTAAGGAACATTCACAGTCACTGTGTAAAGCGCTCGTCTAAAACGTGCCCGTGATTAGTCCAACTGTGAGCACATGGCTGCCTGGTAAGATACACGTGATCAGTGTATTGCAACCTTTGACATCTCACAGATTCTGATGCTGCAGGTTTCGTCTCTCTGACCAAAATTCACTGAACCAGCAGCAAAAGAAGATCCAAACTCCGCTTCACGTGTGGATGAATTCCCTCTGACTTTTGCTGTTTTGCTTCCACCACGATGCTTCCACTTCCTGCACAGCTCTCGCTCTCTCTCTCTGTGTATGTGTGGGTCATGCTTTTATACTAGAATATATTTTACCATGGGTAATGGTCAATTGGATCTGTGTCTCAGGCCAGTTTTGACCAAGTATGTAGGAGGGAGCTAAAGAAAACGCGTCTTTGTCCTTCTGCCATGAAAGGCTAATGGGGTTCTGTCATCATCTTGCTGGGTGGGCAGCGTGGACACTTAAGTTTGTAAATATGATGGCAGCAAACCACTCCAGTGTGAGCTGGAGGCCACCGCTTGATGACCCATCAGAGCCACATCCACATAAAGCAGAGATGGCATCCTAAGGCCACCGAGGTGAAAGCCTGTTGCCACGTGGCTTTGCTACAGGACGGCCTTCAGAGGTACAAACAAAACGTTCTTTAACCATCCTAATGATGTCGTTCACGGTGATGGGCGAGTCATCTCCTACGTTTCTATACTCTGGTATAGGAAGGCCTGTTGGTGGGATTGAAGACATCCTCAAAGTATCCCCCACATCACCTGACTACATCCTTAGTTGAAGTCAGTAGCACCTCACCCACACTACACCACGTGAGTAGAACACCGCTTTCCTGCTTGGAGTCGCCTGATGGCTTTTGAGGTTTTGCTTCAGCTACCTCAAGAACTTCACTCCTCTTGGAACGCTGGGGCTGGCACAGACTAACCAAGCCTAATAGGGCTCCTGTAGCGCCTCCCTGAGGTGTCAGGTGTCCACCATACCACTACAACTGGCACCAACCTTCTTGCAGACACACGTCTGTTCAGCCAGCTCACTTTGAACTAAGAATGTCCCCAGCCTCCCTCACAATGCTGTAGAGGTTCTGTTGAAGATCCTAATTAAAGATCTTCTGCACCGGGGCCTCTGCCAGATGTCCCGGACAGCTGGCAGCTCAGACTGGTTCCAGCCTGAGCTGTACGTTCAGCTGGCGTATCTTGCGGTGACCCAGTTCAAGGTTCGTACTTGACCACAGTTGAGCTTTGTTAGTATTAATCTCTGTCAGTAGAGTAGGAACATCAAGAATGATGCCTAATTTGACAATATTATTGAAAATAGAAAATATTTTCAACATATATATTGGCTTTTTTTTTTTAAATTTCCTGCTGTTCAAACTGTTACTGAGCAGTGATTCCAAAACCCACTCACCAAATCTCGAGCATGCTCAGCATCAGCCGCTGTTAGTTTAAAGGAAAGTCCAACATCACTACACTTTGAACAACGTCCAACCAGTTTAGGTTAGTATTTCAAGCCATCAAACAGTCTATAAGATCACAGTGTTGAGCTGGTTTTCCACTGCGATACCGACGTGACAGAGCTCTAAGAGAAGCAGCTTGAAAATCCACTCAGAGATGGAGCAGGAAAATAAACAAATAAAAAGGCTTTCTCATCAGACCAAGTCCTTTCTTTTAAGAGGCCTTTGTCTCTCTCATGTCAAATGCGACAAAAGCTATTAGCCCATGAAATGGCTTGTCTTTGTTTTAGTGGTGCATTCTGTCATTTAGTGCTATGAAAAGACATGGAGCAAGGCACTACATTTCTTTGTGAAGATTTAATTATTGGTAATAATGTAGTCACGATAAACAAATGTCTCATCTGTCACTATGAAAGTAATTTCTATAAAATCAATGTTATTTTTTGCAACAGTTCTATAATCCACATTCTAATTAGGTTTAAGCAGCTAGCTTGTCAGTAGGAAAAAAGACTCTTGCGTGGGCGTTTGCCATTCTTTTCATGAAAGAACATTAAAATGTACGCTAAGGATCTGACACCATTTCAGTCTGTTGCAAGAACAGAAACCAATCAGCACACACTAGTTTCACTGACCACTGACGGCTCACTTCCTGAAATTCCTCACCTTAAGAACTGGTGGCTCTTGTTAGAAGAAATGCAATGCAGGAAATTCTCCACTGCAGAACTTCCCATAAACCTAGGACTGTAAGATTAGCATGATTTTGTTTAGCTTTAAACACCCCGATGATTAAATGTGCAGTGACTCGAGTGTGCCCCAGCTCACAGCAGATCTTTACTGTTCGCAGGACCTCCTTTACGAGTGTGGCCTCTTTTGTTCTCTACTCGCACTCGATACTTTCTGTTTATTGAATAGTTCAGTTTCCGTTTCTTTTTGGTCATCACTCATTTTATTGCACATGATTACTTAGAGTTTTGAAACGCGCTGCTTCCATTTCTTCTTTGTTTTGACAGAAATAGTAAATGTGTATATTTTTCATGTAATGATCCCTTAAAAAAGGTGTCTTGTAATTTATTATAATAATGCATTTAGGTTCGCAGATAGCTGTCATAGAATACAGTATGTTTGGCTTAGCTTGATGTTATAAAAGCGCGAGGGTGCTGCACATAATTAGCACCGAGTTCTGTGGGAAACCCGTCTTTGTCTACAGGATGTATTTGGGAACAGCTTGTAAGGGCTTCTTTGTTGGACCGCTCTGAAGCCTCTGTCCCAGACCTTATCTTGACTCTAGTCTGGGACTACCCCGCAGGATGTGTTTATGTATTTTGAATCTTTTAATTCATTAATGCTTTTTTTTTGTTTTTAAAAAGGATTTCTTAAGTTTGTGTAAATTGTCTTTGTTACCTGCTTAGAATGATGAAAGAAATAAATTGAATGGATAAGCTAGCACAATAAAATGCTCTTCATCTGCTCCAAATAGCAGGAGGCTGTTGCTCTGTCAAAGCCCAGGCGTCGAGCTATTGTAAGTAAAGCACTAGGCTATCTGTGTGATAACCAGCTGCCTCTCTGTATAGTCGCTGGTTTTCCTCTACTAGCAAAAGGGCCCTGCATACAAGAGACCCCACTCTGTTAGAACATTTGCTCCCGGTTCATGCCTGATTACGTTTCCTCCCAATCAGTGCAGTGTGGTAGGAAGTCGTCTTTATATGGAGTACCTGTGCACCTGCAATGTTAAAAGCCTGCCTCATTTTCTAGTGGTGTCAAACCCAGATGCTGCCCACATGTCAAAACACAGATTGTGTGCTGATTGGTTGGTGAAGATGTGCCTGTGCCCGCGGCTGTTTCTGACACCCCGCCCCCTGATTTTAAAATGTTTTCATTTCTTTGATTTATTCCAAAAGTCTGTCATTGGTTAACAAAACATTCAACTTGTCCTTCATCTGTTTGCATCATTTTAGTTGCACTATTTCATTTTCCCCTCTCTAATGTTGAAAGCACAAAGTAGTTTGCGCAGGATAAAAATAATGTCAGGATATTTTTCCAGTGCTTGAACTGCATCACGGCACAGTTGGATGAAACATCACATTCTGATCTGTAGAAGCAGACGTTGATTCCACTTCATGATGCAAAAGCCAAGCAAGGCTTTCCTCCCAGTGTGAGGACTAGTAGTTACAGCTGATGAACCACACTCGTTGTAAATAAGGGGAATAAACAAAGTCAAGTATTAATTTTGGTAAGATCTACTGATTTGAGTTTCCTCTTTTGAGAAAATCAAAGGGATCATGTGCCAGTAATCATCATGCTAAAGCCCGAGTCGCTCTCTGGTGCCTCCGTCAGAGTGAATGTTAGGCGTGGAAAATGCTCGTACGAATGGGTGTGAATGAGGCAGAATGAGGTTCGGGCTGAAACACACAGACAGGAAACACTTTGTTCATTCGGCTAAAACGGTGTGTTTTAATGCAACGTTTAGCAGTGTAGGTTTTTGGTTGATATGCAGTTCCATGATCAGCAGACAGGCTTGGGCTCCACCGTCGGAGACTGTGGCTGGCAAAGGTAGATTGCACTCTGCTCCACAGTGTTGGTGAAGTCAGCAGGACCACCTGCAGCACGTTAGGCTAACCCTCCAGGTCACAGCTGATCTCTGCTGCTGCAGCTCGAGATGCTGGAGCTGAATGACATTAGCAACTGTTAACAGCAGCAACCTCAGAATAAAGTATTCAGCTGTTTATTTTGATGCAGTCCATCAGGTGCGGTCTACGTCTGTAAACAACAGGCCAGCTGATTCAGAGTGACAGATAGTTTTGGTAGATGTGCTGGCAGTCTGCGTCGGGCTAACTCGTATGAATACCATTAGCTGAGGGTTGTCGTGTGTGTGTGTGTGAGTGGGAGAGCTGGTCGTAGGCTTTAATCAACTAGCATTCCTATGTCCAGTGGGGCTGTGGGAATCCCGTGAAGTAGAGGCTAAGACGTGATTGTGAGAGTGCACATCACAGCAGCCACTGCTTTGTAGCCCTCGCTTATTGTCAGAATGATGATGCTCCCCCATTTCCATCCTAGGCCAGACTCCCCCTTTCCTCCCTTCTCCTCCCCTTGAGTTCCCCCCCTCTTTCTGCTGGGAAATTGAATTGTGTTGGAATGCTCTGTGCCTCTTTTCTCTGGCACTTGAATGGGCTCTTTAGTATTTCACACCAAGGTGTCCTTCAGGGTGCGAGGTCAGGCTACCAAAACAGCTTCTAGTGGCGGATTAGGACCAATTAACATCTTTGTACACAAAGGGCTCTGGCAGCTGAACAGGCTGCAGGGTGACCCACGCTGCTGTTGCATGCCAAACCAGGGGAACGCTGTACTTGAGCTGAAGTAGCAAAAGAGGGGTGGAGAAAGTTTTCTAAACCTATTGGGAAATGTTGCTACTTCACACCTCATGAACATATAGCCCATTGATGAGTCGTTACCTTGTGAAATGAGAGAGCAAACCACTTATTTTTTTTCCATCATCACAGTTATACATAAGAGTGTTCCCTGAACTGTTGTCTTTTTTTCTTCCCCTTTCATGTAATGATGGGTTAGCGTGTTGGGCCAGGGTTAGGCCTTTAATCCGACTGGAGCTGCTCATTCAGAGCCTGTACACACTTTAGACTTTGTGCCACCGAGGCGTCCGTTTGTTGTGATCGACGAACGCCACGAAGGCTCGTTCTAACGTTATGTTAGTACTGATACAAGTTATTTCAGTACTTGGTAAAAACTAAAATTAGATTAAATACTCTGACTTGCAGTACCAGCTGTTTAACTCGTTACTCTTTGACACGCTGTGCAGCTCCAAAATGTCTCTGAAATAATGCTGTGACTGTTTTACCTGATAGGACGTCGACCAGGGCAACGCACCAGACTTGTGGATTCCTTGTTACATAGTAACATTTTCCTTGCACCGTTATTATTGCCTCTGAGTATAATTACCCTGATGCATCTCTTTTGAGGCCTGTCAGCAATTTCTAGTTTAAGTCTGTGCTGTGTTCATAAACATGGCTAATCTGATTGATTGATTGAATCTTTATTTTGAACATGTTGAAAAAGTATAAAAAAAAAAAAAAATAGAATTAAAAGAGACAAATGAACAAAGCAAACAAAAGGAAAACGAGCAACCACAACTCCAAATAACGTCCATGTTCAAAAAGGAGCAGGAAGAAGCATAAGCTTATTTAATCCCACCCCTTTTCCACTATCTAGTATCAATAGACTACAGAAATACCTCCTTGCAATTACATTATATGTTATGTGTAATTTTTTTTTTTTTTTTTTTTTTTAATATATACACATATATGTTTCTATCTATCCATACCTACGTATATACACACATACGCACATATACACATTTTCAATAACCCCATTAACACCTGAAGGATACACAACCTACAATTTTATATATATATATATATATATATATATATATATATATATATATATATATACATACATACACACATACACATATACATACATACATACATACATACATACATATACATATATACCCATACCAACAAACCCGTGCATGCGCACACACATGAAAATATTAGACAAGAACACCCTATCAAATCTCTACCTTTTCCCTGTACCCTGTAAAAACCATATCCTTAAACCGCTTTTTAAACTGCGCCATGCTTGGACATTGCTTCATATCTTTACTTAGTCTGTTCCACAGCTTCACTCCACACACAGAGTTGCAAAAACTTTTTAATGTTGTACGGATACGAGGATGTTTTAAATTTAATTCCCCCCTCAAATTGTATCCCCGTTCCCTTTTAGAAAACATTTTTAGAATATTGTCAGGAAGCAGGTTATTTATTGCTTTATATATAATTTGTGCTGTGAGAAAATGAACCAGATCTGTGAATTTTAGAATTTTTGATTTTAAGAATAGTGGATTTGTATGATCTCTGTAACCAGTTTTATGGATTATCCTTATGGCCCTTTTTTGTGATATAAAGATTGATGAATCTGTTAGGGTAATGCTGATGCTATGAATATTCACTGGAATTGTCAAATAAAGCTTTTTTGTTATGTAGTGTAAAGCGCTTTGGTAAAGCTCTATACAAATACAGGCCGTTTACCATGTAACTGTTTAAGGTTTAAAGTATAAACATGCCAATTATTCCAGGAATGATAATGTAAAATAGTTCTGGGAGCTGTCAGTCGTCCTTGTCAGGAGCTACAGATTCACCGTGTGACGTGCTCTCCAGTTGTACACATTTGAGTTGTTTCCCTCTTTTTTTTAAAGGGCTGGCTGTGTAGTTACACACTCTGCCATCATGCATGTGTTTCAGAAAAGCATAATGACTAAACATAGAGCCTGCATCTCTGTAAACAGAATATTGTTTTCTGCTGTCAGATTATGTGCACTATACACAGCCAGCAGGTTGTTATCACAGATACATGTTGGCTAGTATGTACTGGATGCAGACGACATTAAAATGGTTGGTTAAGTGAGGCCGTGTTGTTCACAGGAATATGTTTTAGCTGTAAGGTTAATGAAGAGTGCCTTTAAGAGACTGTGCAGGCTTACACAGCATGTCAGAGTTTTGGAAACGCCTTCAATGACCTATTTGAGCATTTGGAAGCTTTCCTTACACGCATGTTCATTTCTCTAAACTACATGTGTAGAATGTCCTTACAGATCTGATCCAGAGTTATGATATTTCTCTTCATTTTCTGCACCAAACAATATGAGCTGGAAACCTTCCCAGCTAGAAAGTATCACTGCTGTTCCTTCGTATTTCAGTTATGTGTCAGGTTTATATGCAGAAGTCAGGCGTTGTTGATCGGCTGTGCTGGCTGTCAGGAGGGCGGGGATATCCGTGAGGTTTGATAACACTGGTGTTCTCTATACTGGTTCAGTGTTCTTTTATTATTTGGTCAGAGTGGTGCTCTGTCGTGTTGTTTAAGGAAAGCTGTATATTAAATGATGAAACCATGGACTTCCTGCCTGTCAGTGGGAAATGAGCAAAGCAAAGGTCATCTGTAAATCCCCCCCCCTCGCGCTGCAGTGCAAGGCCTTGCAGAACAAACAGAGACAACTTGAGTCATTCACTGGAAAGTGGACCCTGAGGCAAGAACTGAGATAAAGGCTGTTTGGAGTAAAACACATTTTATTTTGGAGAGGAAATTTTATTTCTTTCTTTATTTTTTGTGTTTGTCCTGCCCTTGGTTTTCATCATCACACTTGAGCCATCTTTTATCGCACTAACTCAACAGTCTGTGCCCCATCCTCCCAGCACCACTTCCCATTCAAACCTCGTGTTCGACACACAGACGCACACAGTGTGTGTCTGACTAATAGAGGGTAAAATGCAGGTGTGTGTGGGAAATGGCTGCAATACTGTAGCGCATTGACAGGTTATTTTGTTGGCCCCTGCCTAATTAGTGGCATAGTGGATGCACCCCGCTAAGCTTTAGTGCTTTATGTTCGTAGCAGTCTGCTCTAATTTCCCCGAGCCTTTGATATCAGCCCAGAGATTGACAGTTCACACATAAAGAAGAACAGCAGACCCTGATAGAAACAATGCCGCCACCTTCAGTCCCCCACTCCAACGCTCCCTGCATGTCTGCATTTTACCACCCAGCTCTACAGATGTTCAGAGCAGAGGAATGGCTGAACATGATTTGATTGTAATGTTTGCATGGCACATTTTATTGCTTACTTCACAGAAGCAGGACACTCTGCTGCTCTTATGTGGTCTGAAAGCAGTTCTGTTCAAACGCTCCTTATTTACACTTTGTAATATTACCGTCATTTATGGGTTTGTTTAACTTATTGTCTGCTGCCACACTAGAGTAGAGGCTGCCTGCTTTTGGATTTATAAAGCCGGCGATCATTGTTAGGTGCAGCTCTGCAGAAGAAACTGAACGAGTGGAGTTTTAATGAACTCGCTGCTTCCAAAAATATTCCTTCATTGGGTGTTTTTGATAATAGTGATGGAGAACAGTGTGCAGCACAGTGCAGAGGGTTACACTTGAGATGGGCGTAGAGCACAGTGAATATGTGGACAGTAATGCTTAATGTGGTGTTGTCGGTGACGGCAGTGTTTTTATTATCTGATTGAAAGAATTCGGATTAGACTGAATTTATTTTGACTCTCATGGTAATGACATCAGCCCTGCATTTGCTCCGAATGACCTGGATTCTCAGTCACATTGATCATCATCATTATTATTATTATTATTATTATTATTATTATTCAGGGCACAGTCCTAACAGGTAAGCACCTTCATTCCCACACCAGATGGAGACCCGTCCTTGAGTCTGTTGGAGGTTACTTCCTGTTAAAGTGCCAGATGCTGCTCTCTAATATTCTACAATCGTTGCCTTACGCTGACAAGACTGTTATGATAGAAAGGTAATTGAATTAATTACAGGTGATAAACTGCTTGTGTGAATGCTGTGTACAGTAAAAGGCTTGAGTACTGCAGTAGAGTAGAAAAGCATTGTCCATTACTGTTGTACTGATGTTACGCTGCAGTCGCACACATTCAGGGATATGGCATTTTTTTCTGTTTTTATAGGATACTCTGACGCCTTCACACGTTGCAAACAGGCACACAGCTCCTCACCTCACTAACAGCTGAAGTATTCGTATCACACTTTAGGAGGAAAGTATTAAACACTTATTGATGTTTACCTGTCCAGTTTAACTGTAACAGCCCCGTCAGCCGTCTTCTTTCATTAACGTAGTGGACTGTAGTTAATAACTGGAAAAATTAGTCCGAGTGTTTTTGAGATGTTTGCTATTCTCATGTTGCAGGATGGGATCAGAATCCTTCTTATGGTTTCAAAAATGGTATCGAGTATTTTTGTGGATATCAGTATTGAGTTTGAAATTGTAATATTGCGATAACCCGAATATGAAGTATTTAATGTATATTTTTTGAACATCTGCTCCGGTTCTCATGAGTCGTGCGTTTTTATTGATTCGTGTGATTGATTGTGTGACGGTGTAATCAAACAATGTAAAATTCCTCCATTTCTTGACCTGACATTTGGCTTTTTGTGACATTTTAGGGCTGAAAGTGCAGTAAAATTGTTCTCACAGCAAAAGGTCAGCCTGCGGTGATTAGCAGTTTTGGCTGTGGAGAAGTCTGCTTATTGCACTGATGATAGGTGGCTTGCTCGCTGCAGAAGGAAATTGAAGTATTGTGTGTTATTTTCCTGTTCTGCTGCCTGTTGAGGTTCAGAAATGAGTAACCCGTCTCTCTCCTATTCCAGCCTACTCCACTGTATCAGGTGTAAATGGACCCCTGGTGATTCTGGATAACGTGAAGGTAAGGCTGCAAAGAAATTCTGTTTTTATCAGGCTTTCTGTCCGTGGTGCTGCTAACACTCGTTCATCTATTGTGCAAATCCTCTTACAATATGTATTAATTAGGTTGCAAATAGTGGCGCTGTCGCTCGGTAAACTCCAAATGTTTGTAGAAGTCAGTATAATTCAGCACTTTACTAGCCGGTGTGCTCTTTTATAATAATGATAAAAACGTGTTTTTCTGTTGCTGTAGTAACAGTGTTGAATCTCTTTGAATTAGTTCCCCAGGTATGCTGAGATTGTTCACCTGACCTTGCCAGACGGTACCAAGAGGAGCGGACAGGTCCTCGAGGTGATTGGAACCAAGGCAGTTGTTCAGGTAAGAAATAGTGAGTGGAAACTAAAGCATATCAGCTGACAGCCTCTGTGCTGTAAGCTCTGTGCTCTGTGCAATTGCATTTTGCTATCCTTACTTGTGCTCATGCCCCAATGTCCAGTTTGTTTGATTACTGCTTGATGATCGTGGCCTGCTTGAAAGGTGGGCCCAGGTTTGTTTCGGTTGGACTCAGGTAAGGTACATATGCCTTAGCATGGATCTTCATCCTTCCTCAATGACAGCTCATGCCATTAAAATTGCTTTGTTATACATAAAAATACTTTTCCTGTTAAGCTGCCAAATACATGAAATGATAAGATGATATGGGGACCAAAGCATACACAAAAATCCAAACCTGGTTGGGCACCATTCAAGGTCCTAAAATACATTCATTAACCATGCAAACACTGTAACTTACTATTATGTTGTCTGAATGCTCCATAGTAGCATACTAGCCTTTTTCATACTAGCCATAATAACCTGACAGAAGAAAGAAATGTTCCATGCAGAGACCAACAGCACCTCATACAGCTTTGCATGGTGGTTGGTTGTGACATGATGGTTGAACCAACCAATCAGCAGATATAAAGAGGTTATGGTTGGAGGCGTCTCACCAAATGAACATAAAACTGAAAAAGAGCCTGGCACAGCCACCGCACGAATCTACAAACACAGACATGCACCATGAGCGCACACAGCCACACAAAAGAAGGGATAGCACAGCCGTAGACTCGACAATGCAACATCAAAGGAAATTGTATCTACATTTAACATTATCATGATCAAGTAGTCAATAGTTCAAAATAGCTAAACTGCAATTTAACTTACTACTGATAATTAGAGCAGGAGACAACAGTTGTAGGTCTTTGATCACTGTGCTGTAGTTTCATTTTAGCAAACATGTCCGTGTAGAGCACCTAAAACAAAGGCTGTGCATATTTAACCCTAACCCAAACAGTGACTCTCATAAACCAGCACTGTTTGCCTAAAGTGAGCATTCCTATCCATTTTTGTAGTATTTGCATTTATTTATTCATCTATTGCCTTCGCTGTCCGGCACTGTAGCAATCAGAATTATTGTCTGAAGGCCAAGAAACATGCCCAACAGATTTATTTTCCTAAGTAGACCATTACGACTTCGCTGTACTGGTCCACTTGATTGTCATATTTCATTTCACCTTTATTATTTATTTATTTTTTACTTTCACATTTTTAACAATAGAAACAGACAGGACCGGGGGATAGGAGAGGAAAAGACGAAGAAAAGAGAAGTTGGGAAGAGGCTGAACAAAAGGAGAGGGAAAGAAAAACGGAGGGCAAGAGAGACGAGAGAAAAGACACACAAACCCGCTCGATCACCTGCTGGGGAAAAGAACAAGCAAAAAGGGAACAACGCTGTAGGAAAACCACAGCGACAACCTAGATAAGCATAAGTAACACTAAATAATAAATATTGAATGTTACTGAGCAGCACACAAAACCGACAACGAACCATATGTTTAGAGGCAGCAGCCAAGGAGTTTACAAGGTTTCTCCACGTAACTGTCTAATAGTAGGTGTGGGGAGCCATAGCCCTGCCCCCAATGACATTAAGCAGGCATGGAGTAGATCCAAGTCCCAGACATCTAGAGGCCCTCCAGAGCACGAGAGCCCCAGGAGGACCACCAGAGGGGCAGCCGCGGCACCCACCTAGAAAAGAGCCGAGGAGAGCCGCAGACGGGGGGGGGGGGTCACCCAGCAGCCACAGGGCAGAAGCTACAGGGGGCTGCGGCAACGTGCCTGCAGACTCCACTGGTAGCCGGCTATGCCAGGGTGGTCTGAACCCCAGGCTTAGAGGCCAGAGATCTGAGGGCCTCACACACCCCTGAAGGGGCCCGTCTGAGCCACAGGCGCCAGGAGCCGCCAACCAGCCGCCAGGAATGAGCCAGTACACGCCCGAGCCCCGGACACCAAGAACCACCAACGCACCGACGGATTGTGGCATCGGACACCAGCAAGGAGTGTGGCGAGGTCGCAGCACATGGCCCCGCCCCTCCCTGAGCCTGGGTCTGCCGGAGGTTTCTTCCTGTTAAAAGGGAGTTTTTCCTTCCCACTGTTGCCAAAGTGCTTGCTCATAGGGGGTCATATGATTGTTGGGTTTTTCCTCTGTATCTATTATTGTAGGGTCTATCTTACAATATAACACGCCTTGAGGCGACTGTTGTTGTGATTTGGCGCTATATAGATAAAACTGAGTTGAATTCCCGGCCCCCCACCCCAGACTGCAAACAGAGAACGGGGATGTAAAGAAGCACTCCCAGAACCCCAAATCCCCAAGTCTACCCCAGAGCCACGCAGGGACAGCTAGGGTTACCAAGTCGGTAACCTATGTCTGCCGACACAGACCCTCCCCCAGCTGTGCTGCACGCAGGTGCCAGAAAAACACCACCCAAGAGCCACCAGCATTCCATCCAGGTCATGACCACAGCCCCTGGGTTGTAATTGTCAGGTGTATTGCCTTGACTATGTGAGCAGCTGTTAGAAGCCCATCTTGAACATCCATTGACTGTATAGTGCACTCTATGTAGTATTTTATATTGTATTAGTTGTAGACTGGGATTCCTAAACAATTTAAGTTTAAAGGGAACTCATCCCTGAGCCTGAGTCAATCCATATTATGGATTGGAGGTGCTGAATCTCATTCCCACAGCTTCATACTCATACTTCCAATGCAAGCTGGAGGCCATCAGCTGATCAAGCCAACAGAATCACATAATCCGCTAAAAGCAGAGATGAGATTCTGAGACCACCCTAGTGGAAGGCCTTTGACTACTTGGCTACCCCCATAACTTCCATCTATAAAAATTACAAACAGAATGGGTCACAAAGTGCAGCCGGGCAGAGTCATCACACACCGGGAACAAGTCCAACTTATTGCCAGCTATGCGGACCAAGGTCTTGCAACGGTTGTAGAAGGATTGAATGGCCCGTAGCAATGGGCCAGACACCCCATACTCCCAAAGCACCTCCCACAGGACACCCCGAGGGACACGGTCGAATGCCTTCTCCAAGTCTACAAAACACATGTAAACTGGTTGGGAAAACTCCCATGCACCCTCAAGTATCCTTGAGAGGATCAAGAGCTGGTCAAGTGTTCCACGACAGGACAAAAAACCGCATTGTTCTTCCTGTATCGAAAGTTTGACTAACGGGCGGACTCTCCCTTCCTGCACCCAGGGAGGCTGAGTAGTGTGATCCCCCTGTAGTTGGAACACACCCTCCGGTCCAGCTTCTTAAAGATAGGAACCACCATCCCGGTCTGCCCATCCAGAGGTACCGTCCCTGATCTCCAAGCAACATTGCAGAGGCGTGTCAACCAAGACAGCCCTACAGCATCCAGAGCCTTCAGGAGCTCAGGGCAGACCTCATCCACCCCAGGAGTTCTGTTTAACTGTCTCAGTGACCTCACACCTAGAGCTGTCCCCCTCGTCCCCAGACTCTGCTGCCTCCACGTTCCAGTGGGATTAAGGAGGTCCTTGAAGTATTCCTTCCACCGCTGACAATGTTTCTAGTCGAAGTCAGCAGCTTCCCCCCCACTATACACAGTGCAGGTAGAGCACCGCTTTCCCCTCCTGAGTTGCTTGACGGTTTGCCAGAATC
Source organism: Rhamphochromis sp. 'chilingali' (assembly GCF_963969265.1). Classification (NCBI taxonomy): domain Eukaryota; kingdom Metazoa; phylum Chordata; class Actinopteri; order Cichliformes; family Cichlidae; genus Rhamphochromis; species Rhamphochromis sp. 'chilingali'. The sequence goes on from NC_137947.1 coordinate 33,320,697, forward strand.
TCTTCGAGGCAGTCCAAAAGTCTTTTTCCATGGCCTCTCCGAACCCCTCCACACCCGAGTTTTTGCCTCAGCTACTACCCGAGCCGCGTTCCGTGAACTCGGGTACCTATCAGCTGCCTCCGAAGTCCCACAGGCTAACCAAGCTCGGTAGGCCTCCTCCTTCAGCCTGGCGGCTCCCTTCGTCTCCGGTGTCCACCATTTGGTTCAGGGATTACCACCACTACAGGCACCAACCACCTTGCGGCCGCAGCTCAGTGCAGTGGCTTCGGCAGTGGAGATGCTGAACATGGTCCATTCGGACTCAATGTCCCCAGTCTCCCTCAGACTGCTGTTGAAGCTCTGCCAGAGGTGTGAGTTGAAGATTTCACGAACCGGGGCCTCTGCCAGGCATTCCCAGTGCCCCCAAACGTATGCTGAGGGTGCACTGTCTGGCATCCTCCCCTGCCACCTGATCCAACTCACTACCAGGTGGTGATCAGTTGACAGCTCACCCCCTGCCTTTACCCGAGGGTCCAGAACATGTGGAATTTCTCATTAATTCTAATCTTATCATTCTCTAATAGCACCAGGCTAAGATTAATGTTAACCTAATGCATAATCCTGAACATTTCAGCATGTAGCAGCAGCTTATTTGAACCATGTATCAACCCTCAGAGACTACTGTGTAGTGTCTGTAATTGTTAGTGAGGGGAGGAGCTCAGTGCCGGACTGTCTGCAGCTTTGCCATGTGAAGTCACGCGTCAGCTGACGGGAGCAAAGGCAGCACTGTTGGTGTCTGTATTGCAAATGAGTTCCATATTAATTCTTATATTGATTAATATGTAAGCATTGAGGGATTTGTTAATGAATTCATTTTTTTGACAACCCTGATAATCACTATCAGTAAACATGTAACTAGACATGCTGAGGATGTCTTTGCTACCTTTCTGTGTTGCTGCAGGTGTTTGAGGGAACATCAGGTATTGATGCCAAGAAGACAGCATGTGAATTCACTGGTGATATCTTGCGTACCCCGGTGTCAGAGGACATGCTAGGTATGATCAACGTGATTTAATGATTAAAATGCTATAGCACGCTGAATTAATGTAGTCAGCTTTTTTCCTTGTTACGCTAATTTCTAAATAAACTGTAAAATCAAATAATTAAATCAAAGCTTTTATTTTAATGAATAGAATAGAATAGAATTCAACTTTATTGTCATTGCACATGCACAGGTACAGGGCAACGAAATGCAGTTTGCATCCATCCAGAAGTGCTTTAGTGATATAGATATATTACAATATATATTAGCAATAATATAGATATGTGAGTATATTACAGAAATGGGTCTATTATGTTATAATGTACACGGTATGAAGTATGTTGTGAATATTCTATAACTATAAGTATGTACAGGCTGTAGTGAGTACAAGCTATGTACAGGATATGGACAGGATATAAATATGAAAAACTATACAGAATATGAAATAAATAACTTTACAGGAATCTGAGATATACAGCTATACAGAAATGGGAACTATGCAAGTTGTAAACAGTTGTAGGGTTAAAAATTATTAATAATAATGTTCTTGAATCTCAATCACTGTGACTCAGTACAACACAAGGTTACATACATTTGAATGGAAGCAAAAAGTAGAGATGCTTTTTCTTTGTTTTCTTTGTTTCTGTCATCACTAACACGAGTTTATAATTGCTGGCACTTGTCAAAGTAAAGTAGCACAAAGTAGACAGAATGTGCTTGCAGGTCTCATCTCATTAAGCAATGATGTAATGTCTAAATGCCTCCTTACCAAAATATTTCCTTTTATAGGTCGTGTGTTCAATGGTTCAGGCAAACCTATCGATCGCGGGCCGACTGTTCTGGCTGAAGATTACTTGGACATCATGGGTATGTTAGCCTCTTACTTTCCTGCTGCTAAGTCATATAAGAATGCAGTGTCATAAACGGAAACTTCATTTAGGTACAATGTCCTAAAAAATCACCAAATAGTTATTGTTAGGGTTTTATTATTATTATTATTATTATTATTATTATTATTATTATTAATAATAATAATAATAATAATAATAATAATAATAATAATAATAATAATATTGACCAAAGCTCACTCAGCAGTGTATTCTGTACTGTTTTACTGTCCCAGGTGTGAACATGAGTGAAATACCACAATAACATTAATAATTTTTTTTACTCATTCATTTTTTGCTAATACAGTTAAGTGTCCTTTTTAATAGTGTTAAACTGTTTTCTTCAGCCTGAGTACATTTTGTCTCCTTAACAAATAAACATTTCAAGAACTTTAGCTTCATTTGTGAGAAATGAAATGTTTTACGTAAACCAAACGTAAATGGTGGTTTACGACACCAACTCTCTGCCATCTATAATCCAGTTTTGAGATCCCTTCCCAGACGCCTTAACACCCACTCACAACCTGGGCCATCTGACCTCAGGAAATCACATGATAGGGTGGGGCCAGGTTTCACAATGAGCTCACCCGAAACTCTGGCTGATTGGGACCCACACCCAGTTTCACACCTTGGCTCAGGCGATTAGAGGATCATCAGGGGTCCTTTTGTCCCTCTGTGGGGGGAAACTCCCACTAGGTTTATATCTGGGACTCTCCACCATTTGACCTTAGAACTGAAGAAGCTTCTCGGATGAGAGGTGAAACGTCTTCAAGCAACTTAAAGAAGTCCAGACGCTTTTCTTTGCAAGCTCCTTTGACTTTAACAGGAAATGTTTTTATTTTGAAGTTTAGGAAATTATCCTAGCATTCTGCTACTCGCGGAATAGCAAGTAAATGTTCAAATGTTGAGTACACAACAATAAATGCCAGTCTGCTCTCATTCTGCAATCAATCAATTTATTTATGAGCACATGTACAAACAACACAGGTTGATTAAAGTGCTGTACACAGTAAAAAGTAACACAGACGAAGAACAAAACCAAAGCTAGTGAGCAAAGCTGTGTTTCAGATGGGTTTTAAGGATGTCGAGTGTTGGAGAGATCCTGATATGAGGAGGCCGACTGTTCCAAAGTTTGGGGCCGGTCTCCTCTGAGCTTTAGTCTTATCAACCTCTCAGCTCACCCATGTGTGCCAGTTTTCATGGCTGTTTTGGCTGAGCCATTTAAAGTTGGCTCGGCTAACGTTATGTCAGGTTGGTGCATAAGATGAGCCATCGTGTTCATGAAATTCCCAGAGTATTTACATGTATGTAATAGAATATCGATACTCTGTGTCCGTGTGTTGAGCCAGTATTCCCAAATATCACTATGCTATAGATTTTTCCCATACCGCTACAATAAACCCAACCAGTCAAACGTTTGGGGTCCTACAATCCTACATTTACCATCAATACTTTATCCACACAGTGCATTGAATATTAATGCTGTTGTAAAAGGTAGAAACAGTAGATGATACTTCAGTAATCACAGCCATGGGTCCTTTTATAAAGTGATCTGGAAGTATTTAAGTCCTTTCTTCTGGAACAGTCTTCCATAGGTTGGATGGATATGATGGTCACTCTTTGCATGTCATGTGATCAGTCTGCATCCATAGGAGCTTGATAAGATTAACCCTAACCCCGGTCAACAGGACAACACCTAACCACTGCTTCTCTTAATGGTTTATACTTAGCGCCGTGCTGCAGCTCGTGGTCACACTACAGGGCCACAGTGGCGCTAATCCTGTGGCAGCTACACGGTTTGACATGCTGTTGTGAAATATTGATAGATTAGTGCCGGTGAACCACATGAGTGAGAGTTCCTGAGAGCAGGTCTCTGTGCACATCCTTGGTTAACCCCTTTCAAAGTCACTAATGAGTTGTGACTAATTCTCTGCACCCCCCATTGCTCATGGCGGTAGACCAGGTTATCCACTAATTGAAAGGCCTGTCAGATGTTTTCTGTGCCAGATACTGACCTGTGTAAGACGTCTGCATTTGACTTTAAGCAGGCGGTAGGACTGGGAAAGTGCTCTATAAGTGCAGTTACCCTTTGATCATATAGTAAGCAAGCAACGGCTTAATTGGCAGAATTCCTAACAGTCATTTGTCTAATGTAGCTGTTGTCCTTGCACTATTATTTAATTACTGCAGCTCAGAAGAGCGTGTTGAAACTGTAATAGGAAATATTTTCATTGACTCAGTATGTAGTCACTGTAACTAGAATGTAAACTATGCTCAGCAGAGTTTTATTGGAGCACATGAATGTACAGTGTAAGTTAGCTTCCACAATAACACGATATAATTGCTTCTGATTGTTCACATCAAATTAATAATCTCACTTTCCATTTAAGCAGTTGCACAGCCTTTTACTTTCTATCACCATTTTCTTACTACGTTTTTTCTGTTGCGTGTTTTGTCTGGTCAAGTCTGTGGGACTGACCTGTATGATGAACAGTGAAGTGTGCTATTGCTTCCTTTGTGTCCAGCTGAATACGTGTTTCTGTCTCTCAGGTCAGCCCATCAACCCTCAGTGCCGTATCTACCCTGAGGAGATGATCCAGACTGGCATCTCAGCCATTGATGGCATGAATAGCATTGCTCGAGGACAGAAGATCCCCATCTTCTCTGCCGCTGGGTTGCCCCACAATGAGGTGAGATCAGCATACCATTTTATTTCTTTAGTGACAACACCAAGAAGTCTCAATGCTGGTAAAATGCTGGGCCACTAGGTACCACTGGAAGTGCTGAATATCTCCTTTTATCTTTATTGAGAATCAATCCCCATCGTAAACACCAGAGCATACCTGAGTATTAGCTGATATAAGTGTGTTTAGCATTATGTTCATGTAGTGTTTGGTGTCTCTGTAGTGGCTTCAGAGTGAACTCGGATAGCATCTTCACATGATGCCACTCGAGTCAGTGTCAGTTTAGGCAGAAGACTGAAAATGAGGTGACCCTTCCCACTGCATGTAGTCTGTTGCAACAAGAATAACTTCATTAAACCTATTGCATTACTTCCTGTGTTCATTTGGTATTGCAAGCAGATTTTGACAAGGAAGAAGTGCATGGAGTAAAACACAAAAGTAATGTGTCTCTGTCCGGTTTGTAAGTCTGACATCATTATCTGTTTCTGGGTCCTAAACTCCGTCCCTTCAGGTCCCAAAGTCAAACGAACACTGCGGCATCACTGAGAGTTAAAAACTGTCTGAATTCTTTCATCTTTAATAAAATGATCAGTGTTGCTGCTTTACCAGGTGTAACAATTAAGTTTAACATCCAGGCATCCTTGAAAACAGGATTTATTACATTTAACAGAGTTAGAAGTTAGCAGGAAGTTAGCTCGCTAGCTTCTACCTAAACATGATGTAGCATGTTTGACTGAGAGATTTGTGAATAAATTCAAACGTACAGCTCTGCTATCACTTCCAGCATAAATGAAGACAGAAAACTAAACAGCAATGACGTTTGTAGGGTTACTGAAGTTGGGCTAGCTGGTATATATATATACCAGTATATATAACAAATTTCCCACGTGTGGGACTAATAAAGGTTATCTTATCTTATATAATGATGTGCTACTTGATCGCTAGCGACACAGCTATGTTAGCATAACATTAGCATAGTGAAGCTGGAGGATGAACGCTAACGCAGCAATTTCCTAATGTTTCCTAATGTTGTAAACCTGCTCAACATTTGGCAATAAAACCCTTCTGATTCTGATTCTTCTGATTCTGAACTTTTAAGGGAAAAATGAATGAGAGACAAATTAGTAACAAAAATATTAGTCCAGCAGTACCATTCTCAGTTTTATTGCCATTGCTACAGTGGGGCAAAAAAGTATTTAGTCAGCCACCAATTGTGCAAGTTCCCCCACTTAAAATGATGACAGAGGTCAGTAATTTGCACCAGAGGTACACTTCAACTGTGAGAGACAGAATGTGAAAAAAAATCCATGAATCCACATGGTAGGATTTGTAAAGAATTTATTGGTAAATCAGGGTGGAAAATAAGTATTTGGTCACCCCAAACAAGGAAAATCTCTGGCTCTCACAGACCTGTAACGTCTTCTGTAAGAAGCTTTTCTGTCCCCCACTCGTTACCTGTATGAATGGCACCTGTTTGAACTCATCATCTGTATAAAAGACACCTGTCCACAGCCTCAAACAGTCAGACTCCAAACTCCGCCATGGCCAAGACCAAAGAGCTTTCGAAGGACACCAGGAAAAGTATTGTAGACCTGCACCAGACTGGGAAGAGTGAATCTACAATAGGCAAGCAGCTTGGTGTGAAGAAATCAACTGTGGGAGCAATCATCAGAAAATGGAAGACATACAAGACCACTGATAATCTCCCTCCATCTGGGGCTCCACGCAAGATCTCATCCCGTGGGGTCAAAATGATCATGAGAACGGTGAGCAAAGATCCCAGAACCACACGGGGGGACCTGGTGAATGACCTGCAGAGAGCTGGGACCAAAGTAACAAAGGTCACCATCAGTAACACACTACAACGGCAGGGAATCAAATCCCGCAGTGCCAGACGTGTTCCACTGCTGAAGCCAGTGCATGTCCAGGCCCGTCTGAAGTTTGCCAGAGAGCACATGGATGATACAGCAGAGGATTGGGAGAATGTCATGTGGTCAGATGAAACCAAAGTAGAACTTTTTGGTATAAACTCAACTCGTCGTGTTTGGAGGAAGAAGAATACTGAGTTGCATCCCAAGAACACCATACCTACTGTGAAGCATGGGGGTGGAAACATCATGCTACGGGGCTGTTTTTCTGCCAGGGGGACAGGACGACTGATCCGTGTTAAGGACAGAATGAATGGGGCCATGTATCGTGAGATTTTGAGCCAAAACCTCCTTCCATCAGTGAGAACTTTGAAGATGAAACGCGGCTGGGTCTTCCAACATGACAATGATCCAAAACACACCGCCCGGGCAACAAAGGAGTGGCTCCGTAAGAAGCATTTGAAAGTCCTGGAGTGGCCTAGCCAGTCTCCAGACCTCAACCCCATAGAAAATCTGTGGCGGGAGTTGAAAGTCCGTGTTGCTCGGCGACAGCCCCAAAACATCACTGCTCTCGAGAAGATCTGCATGGAGGAATGGGCCAAAATACCAGCTACTGTGTGTGCAAACCTGGTAAAGACCTATAGTAAACGTTTGACCTCTGTTATTGCCAACAAAGGTTATGTTACAAAGTATTGAGTTGTATTTTTGTTATTGACCAAATACTTATTTTCCACCCTGATTTACCAATAAATTCTTTACAAATCCTACCATGTGGATTCATGGATTTTTTTTTTCCACATTCTGTCTCTCACAGTTGAAGTGTACCTCTGGTGCAAATTACTGACCTCTGTCATCATTTTAGGTGGGGGAACTTGCACAATCGGTGGCTGACTAAATACTTTTTTGCCCCACTGTACATCGTATGGGTTTAAAAACTGATCTTTAAAATGAACAGTGGTAATAAAAACTGAGAGAGGCCAGTGATCATTGCCTGTTTTAGGGGCTTGTTCAGATTAAATAGAACAAGATTCAAAGTATTAAAACATTAAAACACAACAGCCATAATAAATTCAGAGTAGTGTGGTTCATCACGTCCTCACTTAAAGACCAGATATGGTTCGGACAGTCTGCTCCTTAGTTTGCCAGATCACCAGAGACCAGAGGAGGTTAAAGTAGTGCTATCCACCCACCTAATACATGCTCTGTGGTCCAAATAACAACAATTAGAAAAACCCAACCGACACCAGGGAGTTTATGTCCCACTTCCCGCATACAGAAAAAGAATGCGGTACTAATGGGAGAGCACCATTTATATACAGTGATGGATGGTTTATCATGGAGTGGACAGATATTACAGATACATTTACAGCCACTTACATACTTTTTTATTTAGGTATTTATTTAGGTGTTCATGTGTAAAGGCTGAGGACAGGCGATAAAGTAGAATTTACTTAAAAACAAACAGAAGCAGTGGCACGGTGGTTAGCACTGTTGCCGCACAGCAAGAAGGTCCTGAGTTCAATTCCACCATCAGGCCGGGGTCTTTCTGTGTGGAGTTATCATGTTCTCCCCCGTGTTTGCGTGGGTTCTCTCCGGGTACTCCGGCTTCCTCCCACCGTCCAAAGACATGCAGCTTGTGGGGATAGGTTAATTGGATAATCCAAATTGTCACTAGGTGTGAATGTGCGAGTGAATGTGAGTGTGAATGGTTGTCTGTCCCTGTGTGTTAGCCCTGCGACAGACTGGCGACCTGTCCAGGGTGTACCCCGCCTCTCGCCCTATGACAGCTGGGATAGGCTCCAGCGCCCCCCGCGACCCTGAAAAGGACAAGCGGAAGCGAATGGATGGATGGATGAAACAGAAGCAGCACTTTGTGTTTTCTTCTCTTTAGAGATGAGAGTAATGGATACGTCCTCCTCATCCTCACTCATGTCAGAGTTCAGACGTGGACAGCTTGTGTATTACATTATCGTTACATTTGTTACAAATGTAACGATTTTTTATTACATTACTGATAAAACAAGATAAAAACAATTGGCCTCAGGCTGCTGGTGATCAGTCACCAATCATTAGTGCAGCCCTCATCTTTAGTCTGTCCTTTTGAACCTTTGTCTCTTTAACTCGCAGCTTTAAACTCAACTTATTTCATCCCTGTACTCTGGGAGGTCATGCTTTTACCAAACTGTTGTATCATACCAAGAACTCACAGCTGCTTTGAATACACCAAAAACCTTTTGCTCGCTCAGCGGTTTAAGCTACATGCTTTGGGATATGTTGAGGTCCAATTTTGTGGAAGTCTTTCAGTGGAAATGTTTAACATGAGTGAGTGGGATGATTCACGAGTGGTAGCTGTGGTCCTTCTGTGTCACATGACAGCTGTTTTGTTTCCTTTTTGGAAGTTTTTGTGCCTCACAGTGGAAATTCATGACTCAGTTGTAGTGTGTTCATGTTCAGACACTTCACAAATGTACTACATCCCCAAATATCCCTCGCTGTATAAAGCTGGGTCAGGTTCAGTGTGTTCAGCTCAAGAGCACCAGCTTTATTGTTAGGATTTGATCACCAGCCTAATTTCTGCTCTGTGGACTTATAAGCTCTGTTTTCACCAAACAAACCCATCATTCAGAGCCATGCTGCTAAACAGGTAGGGCACTTACAACAGCATCCACAGCACCCACAGCATCCACAGCACCTACAGCATCCACAGCACCTACAGCCAGATGCCCTGTCGCTGTGCATTATTTAAAACATAAAGAGCAGCTGCTGCTTATGGCAATTTGTGATATTTAAAACCTTTATTATTGTAGAACAGATCAAAGTGTTACAGTTCAAACCAAAGCAGTGCTAGAGCGAGCGAATGAATCATGTGACCACAAACGCACAGGTGCTATTTTTTTTTTTTTTTAATCTGTCAGCACGTACTTTTGGAAATATGTTCCAACATTTGTTTCCACTGTGCCCACAAAAGGATCAGCTGTGCATAACTGGATCATTTTACATGATTAACGTGCTGCAGAAGTGCCCAAACAAACGCACAACGTGTTCTCCACCTAATTATGGTCTGTTTGGTGTCATTGTGTCATCAAGCACACGTGACAGAGCTCATCCATGTAGGCCTTTTCCCTTTAGCCACCCTGTGGCTGAATTCAAGGTGCACAGAGAGGTCAGGGCCGTGATCATGTCACACATTCACTACAGCGACACAGCGTCTCTGCAGTCTTATATGTAATGTGGTGGTTTATGTAGGGATTGAATGTCAGATATGAAACGGTAATGAGACTGAGTCCTGATGGAGAGGCAGCTGCAGCCGCTCAGTCACAGTGTGAGTGGCTGTAGTTTCCTAGGTGATTGTCTCTTCATTAATAACAGCAGCTATAGTCTGTAAATAGCACGTGATCATTTTGAGCCTCAGGTGACGCTTTCGTATGGATTTGACTCTAGCTTACATGTTCTTTGAGAGCCTTTTGTCGACTGTTAGCCCTTCTGTCCATCCGTCTGTGTGTCTGACTCTGTTTCTTATTGGTGCTTTCAGATTGCTGCCCAAATCTGTCGTCAGGCTGGCCTGGTGCAGAAGTCCAAGGATGTGATGGACTATAGTGCAGACAACTTTGCCATTGTCTTCGCAGCCATGGGGGTAAGCAGACAAATTGCAGCATTCAGCTTTTCAAACTCTTCCCAGCCCATCTGTGGCTCTAATCCCCCTCTTAACCTTGATGTGACACCTTGTTCCCTCCTCCCGCCCTGCATGTTGTCCTTTATTCACCAGGTGATTTAACCTTTAAGTCCCTCTTGTTATTTCTGCACCTCTGAGCATAGCCCCCAGCCATGTAGACAGCTTAGTAATTCAAAGGCCGCCGTCAGCCTCCCGTATCAAGTTCTGTGTTCCTCAGCTGCTCCTTCCATCTGTTGTAATGCTCAATTGTGATGGCTTGACCTCCAAGGAACGAACGAACACACACACACACACACACACACACACACACACACACACACACACACACACACTCACTTGCTTCACTTGCTAAATGTAATCCTTCATCCTTTCACCTTGCACAGTTCACATCCCACGGTGGTTGGTGTGTGACGACTGTGGATAAGCAGTGAAGGCAGTGCTTGGATATGCATTTTTAGCACACAGTGTGCACCATCACAGCATCAGAGTGAATCAAGCTGAAACGGTGTGCTGAACGTCACACCTTCAACTGAAACTCTTCCTCAGGTTGTCATCCTAACGCGGGGTCGGCGACCGGGATTCTGCTCACTGTCACGTTTAAAAATCAGGAATTATTCTTATCTTGGTGTGTTACTTTTTTAAATGTCTGTAAATTTATGAGGTTATGGTGATTTTGTAACATTAAAATGAAACACTCAAACTATGTGTGCTAACTGCTGATGTGTGACGCCTGCGTGTGATTTTCACCATGGATGAATCCAAGCAAAGCTTCTGAAAAAGCCTTTAATGCCACGTGTGCAGATTGATTTGTTTTCACTGCCAGTGTGCTAAACGACAAACAACAACAAGTTTGTGTTGCAGAACATTCCCAGCACAAACACAAAGCCTTTGCTGAAAAATGTGGAAAACACCTGATTCAGAAGACTGGAGGGCTGAAATTCAACTACGTGTGCTGGTTTGTTGGCTGCTCAGGAAATAGTCAGGCCCAGGAAGCCGTTAACAGCAGGAGAGTAAAAGAATTCAGAATATGTCTTTGTCAGACTTGACAAATGAGAGACGTGTCTCTCTCTGCAAAGACTGTAACAGACAGAAACATGAAAATAGCAGAAACGTCACCAGCGGTCTGTGATGAGTCCAAAGGTGTACGAATCACAGTGTTCTGCTGTGAGCGCTGCTGGGCCACAGAAAGGATCCCACTGACAGACCAAACACAGGTGTGGGGTTGTGGTGTGGGTGGCTGCTGATAGGCTTTGTAGCTTCACTGCAGACATCACTGAGCAGAGCATCGCTGATGTTTCACTACAGCCTGCACCAAACTTTCCCTGAGCATGAATGTTGTCATTCAGATTGTGACCAAAGTCATGGCTGCAGGTTTAAACCACTGTCAGGCCTGTTACTGGACCACGTGGACATCCTGCTGAACAACGACGTCTGACCACGGGGAAGTGCTGACGTGCTCTGCAAGCAAAGGGATCACGATGAGCTGGAGCAGCCAGAGTGGTGGAAAAGCTACACATGGAGGATATGACAGCGCAGCCCGGCACAGGCTGGAGGAGGCTTTCAAGTGCAATTTGGCAGTGTTAGCCAGAGACTTACAGTCTCTTACAGTTACAGACTTACATTTCAAAAAGACTTACAATGTAATAAAGTATCTGCAGTCACCACAGTGCAAACTTGGATTCTGTGAGTTCAGAGAGGAAAACGCCACATCATCCTTTCCTGTCCTTCACCATCCATCGCTGTTCAATACGACTGCAGGTGTAAGTCAAACATATATGTCCAAGTTCTGGACGTCCTGGGCGCGGCCCGCCGGGGGACGTGACGTCCTGGGCGCGGCCCGCCGGGGGACGTCGTGTGTTTCTGATTGTTTTGGTCAGACTGTGCCTGAGGTCGCGGCTCTGGCACTGCTCATCGTGTCTAACAGTATAACATCAAGTCCATTGAGGAACTTTGACCGGTGGTTGAATGTGGTTCTCGCAGCCATCAGTCACATGTGCTGTATGGTAAATAACATGTCTGTGTAGCTGTGTGCGTTGCTGACACTGAACTACTCGCCTGGTACTAATGTTGTGAACCTTCCACATGGAACAGTGATCGAATTTCCATTTCTGAGTTGAAACTGAAGGAAGGAGGATGATGAACGTGTTTATATTAATGACGTCAACTGTAAGTCTTTATGAGGAGTTTTACAAACATCACGTTCCCTTCGTGACAGAATGGCTCGCTCCTGCTCTTTGCTGCCTTTTCAGTACCTTCATGCCTTCAGACGTTCTTGCATCTCTCCAGGACACCTCACAGTTTGTGAAGCCACTAATGTTCCAGAGATGATTTCTGAAATGCTTATGGCATCTGTTTCAGGTCAACATGGAAACGGCTCGTTTCTTCAAGTCTGACTTTGAAGAAAATGGCTCTATGGACAATGTCTGCCTTTTCCTCAACTTGGCCAACGACCCCACGTAAGAAATGATCTCCAGCAGTAGTCTGGCTGATGTTGTACATGTGGGCTGCTGTGTGTGTTACTCGTAATTGTTTGTCTCGTGGACTGAGAGCTACTAAAGATCTTGACTTTTCTCTTGCGGCTAACTAGCATCGAGCGTATCATCACTCCCCGCCTGGCGCTGACGACGGCAGAGTACCTGGCCTACCAGTGTGAGAAACACGTCCTGGTCATCCTCACCGACATGAGCTCCTACGCTGAAGCTCTGAGAGAGGTACGACTGCCTTTACTGTCTTTGGCTCAGCTAATGTTTAGGTGTTGTTTGTCAAAATAACATCGGTGTAAAAGCCAAATCCCAGTGAGTCACAACGTTTTAATCTAATGCTCTGTATTCAGGGCTCTAGAGTGCGACCATATTTTTCAATGATGCGACTAAAAAAAATCTTTGGTGTGACCAGCTGTTCAAGGTTTTGAAAAAAACGTAAACACAGAGCGGACCCGACGCATCACAATCAGCTTTCTCACACGGACACGGCGTCGGGCCGAAAGCCGACAGCTCGCTGACTCTGATGCGTCGGCGCTTTGTGTTTCCGTCTTTTTTGCACTCGATTCTGAGCTGCAGGTTTTATCTCTCTCCAACCAAAATTCACTGAAGCAGCAGCAAAAGAAGATCCAAACTACGCTCCACAATTGATAAATGTCGTCATGAATCCCCTCTGACTTCTGCTGCTTTGCTACCAGCACAATAAAATCACACTTCCTGCACAGCTCTCTCTGTGCTTCGAGAACAGTTTCCCGTCTCAAATCTCTGTTTCCTGCATCATTCATTCGTTTATCACCCTCCAGTCTACCGTTGTTTACAGCGCTGTCGGCCGCTCGGACGAGAAAGCCTCATTTCTGCTGTTCAATACTGAAGAAATGTAAACTTCTTAAAACTATGCAATATTGCAGAATATTTTAAAGTTGATCTGCTATAGAAAACAGGAAAATCCCCTTCATGTTTTTCTGTTTTATCCTCAGTTACTTTGACACAAAGGCCTCTGCTGTGATGCTCACACCTCTGATGAAGGCTCACATGTATCAATGCTGATAAACCATCAAATTATAATATTTCTGACTGTCTGAGGCTAAATCAAATTGAATCGAATCAGGACCTCGTGAATCGGAATCGAGTGCATTACAGAAATCAGTGATGATGCCAGCCGTAGTGAGCAGCCTCGGCCCGACAGAAGTGGATGTAGCTGTGGGTAAAAAGGTGGAAAGAACTACTGATAACTTTTTTGTTAAGGCCTGATCCTTCTGAAACTCATAGCCAGCTCTGACACGGAGCCATCTGAAAAAGCACAGTGTATCCAGGAAACACATTATGTGCTGCGATAAATGCCCAAGTGTCCCCTCTAACACGGCCTTTCAGTGGCAAGCAGGTCGTCAGAGGAGCCGATGTGATGATTACGTTTAACTTGTCTACAGTATCACCAAAGAGAGCCAACGCACTTTAAGCACAAGCTTGTTAGTTAATCTTTTACAAATCAATATTGTCTGTGTGGACAGCAGTTTCCCACATGTAAAACTGCGGTGTTCAGCGATGCGGTTGAAAAAGTTAGGCGCACCAGGGCAACGGTGGCCCTGCGTGTTAAGGTCACTAACTCTACTGCTGGTTTGGTTGTTTTAATGCAGATAAGTGTGTTAAACAAATCCAACGACTCCTCATGCCCGGGCTCACAGTCGTCGTGGTTACTGGTTCTTCTTTATGAAAGGTTGATAATTTTACATTTACCATTCTGACCTGAAGAGTCTTTGGACGACTCTGGTAGGACGAATCCACATTTTAAATGTTTTTTGGTGTTTCACGTGAGTCTTAACCTCATGAGCAACTCTTGGCCGAGGATTCTTTAGCCTACAGTGACCACTGAGATTCCCTAACACTGACCAAAGGACACTTAAACGCTGCTTACATGGGGACAACGTCGACTCATAGATAGCAACACATTTTTCTGGCACAGCCTCCGAGGTGCACGGAGAAGACAAAGAGCTGATGTGTGGACAGTGACACTTACAGGATCAGGGAGCAGCTCTGCATTAGGCCTTCTGCCTCATTGCAAGACGTCCAACTGTTTGTGTTTAAATTAATGTTAATTGGTCAGCTGGTTCATTTGTGTCGCTGGAGTGTCCACAACAACATCAACTCGTGTCATCATGCTGCTGTGCATAAAAAGGGGAACCTTTAGGTTCTCACATTTCCATGGCTGATATTTGTTGCCAGAGGCTTTTCACTGTGTCATTGTATGCACGTTGTACCTCTGAGAGTGAAAACAAAGGCCAGACCTTCATGGGTGTTGGTGGATTATATATCCATTGTCACAGAGGCTTTACTGAGCAATGTTGTGCAGGAAACCTGAGATGCTGCCATATCCCAGGTAAATATAAATCAGCTGAATAACCCTTCAGGCTCATCTGCAGAAGCTAACGTGGTCAGCGAGTTCTTCTTCTCAGTGTTAAATCCTAGAAGTTGTTTTTAATTGTGTCCTATTCTTTTCACATTCAGTTTACATGCAGCTTTTCCATCTGCTCTCTCACTCTGCCGCACATATATGTATGTATGCCACATATTCAGCAGTGTGTGGTAAATACTGAATCCTCTCTCAAGCTGCACTCTGGCACAAAGTCAACACCCCCCAGTGTAAAACCTCAGCAACATCAGCACAAAGGTGATAGACTCACTAAAGTCGTGAGCTCCTGCTGAAAGGGAGGATAATGTGTCCTTCAGTCTACTAGGAAATACCTTAACTTCATTATTGTAGGTCTGGCTTTAAAAGGAAATGGACCCCCCCGATCCTCACTCCCCTCACACCCACTGCCCTCCTTTCTCCTTGTTGCGAGGAGTCGGGTCCTCTCAACTCACTCTTTTGTGTCTCCGTAATAATCCTTTTGTGTTGCACAGTTTGCTGTTTCAATATGTTGGCACAGCACAGTGTGGGTTTTTAAAGGGTGCATGTGTGTTTGCTGTTCATAACCTTGGCACATGTACGTCTGCACCAATAGTCAACTGAGCCTCGGGCAGCTCGATGGGTAATTCAGCGTGTACAAAGAGCCGGGACATTAACATTTAACTTCTGTTTCCATTCACAAGCGTGAAGGTTGAATTTTGCATTGACTCTGCTGTTCAGCATCGTGGAGACTGCCCATCAACCTTTCAATCCACAGGTGAATAGGATCCATTTTCTTTCCCTCTTGCTCTGAATCCGGTGAACTTTTAGAACAAAGATTTGCTTTGGTCGTTTTTGTAGAGGGTCTCCAACAGAATGGCAGCATTTCCAATCAGCTCTTTGCCTCTTTTGTAACCGAAATGGAAGAGTCAGCATCACTTGACTCTGCAGAAGTAAAGACTAGTGTTTGTCTTTGTTTTGAGTCTTACAATAATTTGATGTCTTCAGTTTAAATGCCAAATCCTGTGTTGCAGCCCGTTTACCCGAGGATGCAGAATGATGCTGTGCCAACCTCTGAATTGGTTTCAGACCAAATTTAAGTCAGGTGTGAAAACACTCATATAGCAGCTGTCAGTTTTTAAAGTTTCTTTTTCCAAACATATTGACTTGGAGGGGATCATTCCCTAACCTTGGTCACAGTGGTGAGCAGCACCGTCGCCTCACATCAACGTTTCAGACCTTGGAGTTTGTGTTGTCTACTCCAGCTTCCTCCCATGGGTGGTAAATAACTGCAGATCTGTGGCCAACTGTAACCAGTCTGTTGCGTCCCTCTGCAGCCTCTAATCTGCTCAGTGTGTTCAGCTGGTGCTAATTGGCCACACCTAATCAGGTGTGGATAAAAGCATACCTGAGGCAAGCTTCCCAGGGAGCTCCCTAGTCTTTGCCTCGGTGGCACCAGCCGTTTTAGCCAACCTGAGAGTCCATTTTAAGATAAAACCTCGTTTCACCTACACTCTGGTATTCGTCTCCTTTTTTATGTTGCGGCTTTTGAGCCGGGTCGTAACAAGTCTAAAGTGTTTGGACTGGCCAGTGAGACCAGTAAAGACTAGACTATATCCAGTACCAGTGACCAAAATAAATGACACAACCTGAACATTTTTCCCAGATGAGATTCAAATATAAAGGGAATGTCTCATTACAGCCTTTGTCTGCTTCCCCCAACTCGTCCTCACCTTTAGGTCTCTGCTGCCCGAGAGGAAGTACCCGGGCGTCGAGGGTTTCCTGGCTACATGTACACAGATCTGGCCACCATCTATGAACGCGCCGGCAGAGTGGAAGGCAGAAACGGCTCCATCACCCAGATCCCCATTCTGACCATGCCCAACGATGGTGAGAGCACACCGCCTGCCATAGCTCTGAGCTGAAGCCTCATGTCTCTACCTGTGTGTGGTCGTCAGTCATCCACCTGTCCTTAAACGAGTTAATCTGCCCATGAGGCAACTGAATTAATGGAGGAGGTGTCTAAAGTGGAATGAGTAGACATTTTTGATGCCGTCAGTTACCATGGAAACATGTATGAAGAGCCTGCTCCTGTCTGAACATGACCCGCCCCCCCACAGCACTGCAGGGAGGGTGATTGTGTTGGCTTTTACAAAGGGCTCCCTGCTCTGGAGTAACACAGCCTCTCTGTGCTGGTGCAGCTACGTCTTCATAGTCATCGTGTTCCAGTTCAACAAATGCATTTGTCTCTTTGAACAGACATCACTCATCCAATTCCTGATCTGACTGGATACATCACAGAGGGCCAGGTGTATGTGGACAGACAGCTGCACAACAGACAGGTATGTGTCAGTCCGGGCTTTGAACCTGTGGCCTCACAGGTCAAAACCTGAAGAACAATATTAACATAATGATAACTGATGATGTCTGCAGACGATCGTGTTGTGCCCAGGTCCTCCGTGTCACATCTGTCACTGCAGAAATCAGTCTGTGTACCGAGAGCACATGCTCACTGCACGCATGTAGCTCATGTTTGATGGACACTCGACCAAACAGAAACATTGTTTTTTTTAAGTAAAGGTTTTTGGGCAGCACGGTGGTTAGCACTGTTGCCGCACAGCAAGAAGGTCCTGAGTTCAGTTCCACCATCAGGCCGGGGTCTTTCTGTGTGGAGTTTGCATGTTCTCCCCGTGTTTGCGTGGGTTCCCTCCGGGTACACCGGCTTCCTCCCACCGTCCAAAGACATGCAGCTTGTGGGGATAGGTTAATTGGAAAATCCAAATTGCCACTAGGTGTGAGTGTGAATGGTTGTCTGTCCCTGTGTGTTGGCCCTGCGACAGACTGGCGACCTGTTCAGGGTGGACCCCGCCTCTCGCCCTCTGACAGCTGGGATTGGCTCCAGCGGAAGTGGATGGATGGAAAAGTTTTGTGGGGTTATTTTTTATGTTGTCTGACAAAGTCAGTATGACAGGAAATGCTAACCTGCCAGAAGGAGAGTCTTTGATCCACGTGCTGCACGTGTTTGGTTTTTCCTCAACCTGCGACGTGTTTGACATGAGTCTCCTCTAAAGTTTTGATCGAAGCTGTAAACCAAAGCTAGACTGTGTGTTCCAAACTACATGATCCTGCACATTTCACAGTAAAGACTCCCTGCGTGCTGTACCTCAGCTGCTGTGTTTTTGGACAGCAGCAGGGACTCACGGGACTGTGAGCTGTGAATGTTAGAGCACAGCTTGCTGAGGAGTTTGTCCTTATCTTGTTCCACACACAGACTTTTCATCCCAGTTAAATCAGACTTTGGTCAGAGTTGTTTGGACAGGTCTGACCTAAGAAACCACGCTGCAGTGTGGACACAGCACAGAGCCAGATCTTTTAAAGAGCCGGCCTGTTTCTCTCATTTGGAGCTGAACAGCTGCCCTTTGTGCTTTTCCACAATATCCAGTAACACCTGTAACCTCATCCTACGTCTTTCAGATCTACCCACCTATCAACGTGCTGCCCTCTCTGTCCCGTTTAATGAAGTCTGCCATTGGAGAGGGGATGACCCGGAAGGACCACGCCGATGTGTCAAACCAGCTGGTAAACCGTCTCGCACGTTGCACCATGAATAATGTGTGTGAGGGCAGCAGTGTTGGTATGCAGCAGTAATAGTTCACGCAGTGAGTGTGTGTGTGTCTGCAGTATGCCTGTTACGCTATCGGTAAGGATGTCCAGGCCATGAAGGCCGTGGTGGGAGAAGAGGCGCTCACCTCGGATGATCTGCTGTATCTGGAGTTCCTGCAGAAGTTTGAGAAGAACTTTATTGCTCAGGGTAAGAAAAGCGATCTGCACACCGACAGACAGCAGCTTTGTATCACACTGTGTAACAGGAACACAAGAACACAACATTTCATTACAGCATTTTATTCACATAGTTTTCTCCTACGTTCCTTCATCTGCGACCTCACTGACACCTTTATTAGATTCAGTTTATAGCCTCAGTCGTCAGTTTCAAGTATTTATAAAAAGGTTGGTTAGAAGAGCTGAAGGAGGAAAGCAGGGCACGCTGAACGGCTACAACTAACTGATAGCTTTTATTTTAAGTTCCACATATTTGAAGCATCTTAGGGGCCTTTATTTTGAAGGTGTGTCTCGGCCCTCCTCCTCCATCGTGTCAGCTTCCTCGTAGTGCTGGGGGGTTTTGTGACTGCACTTGGGGACACATTCAGAGGTGCTCCTCTGTTCCTTCAGGTCTTAAACGGATGCTGCACGGTGGTTCGTCTTTACGATCACCACCTGTCAGCCTCGTGCGTTGGATCAGCTGTGCTTGCGGTCCATTGGACCCTGCTGTGAAGCTCAGCTCAGTGTTTGCACTGCAGTCACAGTGCAGTCTGTTACTTGTTTTGAATATGATTTGTAAGATTGTTACTGTTTAGTAAACAACAGATATGTAGTTATTATCTCACAGCAGTGAGGTCAGCCTGTAATCAGCATGTAACGTATGAAACTACGGCTGTTTTCTTCTGTCAGAGCGCTCTGCTGCGAATACCTGCAGCTGTTTTGGCATTTATTGTATGTCTGAGGTTACGTTTGTTCCTGGAAAATACTGATCTGTGAGGGTTCCTTCTTTTCTTCTCTTTGAGTGAGTAACGTGTTAAAATGGCATAATCTTCTTGGTAAATACAGAGCCTTATTCCTCTTCTCAACACTAATAGACTCTAATGTTCCTGTGCATCCCGACAGCAGTATCCAAAGCATGTGGGAAACACACGTCACAGTTTGTATGGAGGCGGCTCTGCAGATGTGAGTGATGGGGCTGAGACCGCTGCAGGTTACTCAGCTCTCACTGATCATTTCAGCAGTCGGTCTGGAGAAATTGAGCTTGGGTTAAAATAAAAATGGGAGCACGATGAAAAGGTGTATGACGTTCTCCAGAGTACTTCGTCGTGGAGTGCACCACACGTTCGATTTCCTCATGTCAGTGTTTAATCAGCGAGTGACTGACGTGCTCTTTGTGTTACTGTTATACCGTCAGTATAAAGCACCTGGAGGCGACTGCTGTGGAGATTTGTTTCTATATAAATGCATTTGAATTTACTGAGAGGCTTTTTCATTGTGTTCGCATCACGTTTCTGTTTTAAAAACTGCACCTTTGATAAAAGCTACATGTAAGGTTACTGCAGTTGTAACACTGGATGTGTTGGTGTGTTTTGCTAACTGTGACTGCTCTGTGTGTCAGGCCCATACGACAACAGGACGGTGTACGAAACCTTAGACATCGGCTGGCAGCTGCTGCGAATCTTCCCCAAGGAGATGCTCAAGAGGATTCCTCAGAGCACGCTGGCAGAGTTTTACCCCCGAGAGTCTGCTCGTCACTGAGGCACACGTCACCATGCTCTGGTTCTGCTAACAGGCCGTTTCCATGTCTCAGTAATAATACCCCCTCCTTTAGATTCACTGTAGTGTGTTCGTGTATGAAAAGTGTCTGAGTAAAGAGTAAGTGTATCCTAATCAGTCCTTATTTATTGTGCTGTTATATATCAAGATATCTTCTTTATCAAATAAAGCCCAACGAGAGCAAAGCAAAAGGTTTCCTGTAGAGACCCGTGATGATGCCACCATGTTCTCAAAAGGTGTTATTTCATGATTTAGTAACTGTACAGAAACACGTACAGGCACCGGTGTTTGTTTTAAGGACGGTCAGCGCTCTCTGCTCTCCGTGTTACGTGGACCTGGATGCTTTCTTCTGCCCTCTGGACCTTCTTGCTTCTTCTCTGCATTTACATTTTTGTGCTGTTTTGATTTGTCTTGCAAAAACATGAGTGAGTGTATTTTAAAGAAATCACATCTGTCTGCAGAAACTGTTTATTGTGCAACCATGGTTCTGTGAGTTTACATTAAATTATATGACGGTGCTTTGTTGTGTGTCCTGGATCATTGTCCCCTGCTGCCAACATCTGAGCTACAAAAACATATCTGTTAGCGGCTGTAACAAAAGTATGAATATGTAACTACAAGGCTCCCTCATCCTTTCTTTTTAGAGCTGTGAACTCTAAACCAGCTCTCCCAGTTTCTGCTGACACAGCCAGTGTCCTCCCTCACTGCCTTCATCAGCTGTTAGCATCAGATGAGCCAGTGTGACAGTTAAGCTAACGTCATCCGTCTGTGTGGAGCTGCTACAGGATACAATGTGCTGCACACCAGAAGAGCAAAGGATAAATGAAGGCTTTGTGTTTCATGTTGCTTCACATTGAATTCTTACAGGATGTGTTTGAATGGAAAATTAATCTGCAAAGAAAAACCGCGCAGCTGTCTTCACTGTATCGGCGCCACGGTTCATTTATCGTGACTGAAGTGGATACAAAGTAAACAGCATCGTTCTTCTGCTGTTGATATTTCTATATTTAATGTTGACGTCCGCGTGCCAGAATATTGATGAGCCGGGCTTATTATTGCTGTTATTATTTTTGTTGTTGTTTTTAATCCTTTTGAGGTCAAAGTGGAGATTCTAGTTGTTCAGAGACAAACAACCTCGGTCAGTGAACTCGTGCTACAAAGGAAATGATTCCTGTTCTGGCACAAAACCACACAAACAATGTGCCAAGGTGTCCGTGGAAAGGACGTTTCTACACAGACGAGCTTTCAAGTCCTGTTTTCATAGTTTCATATTATTCTTTATATTTCTGGTTTTATTGTGAAGCACTTTGACTTGTATCTATGAATCGTGCTGTGTAAATACAATCAACTAGACATGCTAGTAGTGACGTTTCGTGAAGCAGCGAGAGACGAGCGTCGTGACGTTACCGACAGAAATGACACGTTTATTATTGTCACGTGGTGTCTGACGTTTTGCCTGATTATTTGTATCCTCTGTGTCTTTACTGTATGAAGAGCCAAGACTCCAACGTTTCGGGAGTAATAAGTTATTAAAGGAAGTGTTTGGGAACTAAAAATCAAGAATGGCAGATGCAAGGTTATCAGCGGTTCCATCCTCGTACAATAAAGAGGATGTGTTGCATGACACGTGTTTCATAAAGCCATCTACACTAAGCTTGTTGTAAAGGATGCAACAGCCGTGGCAGTTCGTCTGGAATCAAGTGTGATCCGCACATTCCGACTTTATTCTCAAAATAATCACTGATATTGTTCCTAATGTGGCCCTAATGCTCCCAGCTGCACTCTTATCTCGTGCTGTGTCCACCTGGGCAGGTGTGTCTTGAAAGAACACTTCCTGTTGAACTTTGGACAGGGATTTCTGTCATGGCTGCGGAGGAACTCGACAGAATTCATGTTATTACAAAGCTGTCGAATCAGGGTAAGTTTCTTTTCTGGTCCTGTAAGTGTTTCCAGTAGTAACGCTGCATTTTACTGCAGTGACATCACAGCCCAGCAGTTTAAGATCCTGAAGAGCGTCTTTAAGATTTACTGCTTGGCCAGTGTTGAGGGCTGGGTTATCACATAGCTGCTTATTTGCCTTCTCTAAGGGTTTTGTTTCTGTGGCCAAAGGTGTGTACAGTAAGTGTGCTTTAGCTTGACATAACAACTCTGCCACAGTCTAACGTGGCCTGTGGATTAGACAGCTAATCTTAAATCAAGCCTGTGGTGAAAAAAAGAGGTTGGACCCAACTCAAGACCCCTCGTGTCATTCTATGTAAAGCATGAGACAGCAAGAGAAGCACACATGAAGGCAGGATAATCCATGTAGATGACCTACTTCTGGGTTTTGCACGCTTGCTGACTGTCGTGGCTCACTGGGCAACTTGATGAAACTTAAAATGTTCCCAGTGGGAGAAATGTTTCGTCACTTATCCCAGTGACTATTTCAGTCACCACATGCAGGTTTGCCCAACCTTATTAACAGTTTGTATAAGGAATGAACAATGGGCTGTGAGGTCATTGATCTTTAATATGCACTTTGTCATGAACACTGATCAATAACCATGAGTCCCATTGACAGAGAGTTGGGGAATGGCTGCAATCACAGCATTGTAAGATGGTGACAGATGGACCCTTAGGCCCCTCCTCCATTCAGAGATGGTCTTTCCCTTTTCATGTAAATGGCCTCCTTGACTCCGCCCTCAAACCAGCGTTCCTCCCTGTCCAGGATGTTACATCCTCATCATTGAAAGAGTGTCCACTGGCCTGTAGGTGTGCATAGACTGCAGAGTCCTGGCCTGACGAGGTGGCTCTGCTGTGTTGTAGCCAGAGCTTGTTTGGTTTCCCTGATGTATAAATCCTGGCAAACCTCCTGCACTTAACAGCGTACACTATGTTACTCTGTTTGTGTCGGGGGACCCGATCCTTGGGGGGGACCCGATCCTTGGGGTGGACCCGTTTTTGGCGCAGCGTGTTTTGGGGTTTAAAAGCCACAGAGACCTGGTGTTTAGTAAAAATGTGTCTCAGCTGCTCCGATACTCCTGACATGTACAGGATCACTACAGGTTTTCACTTAGGCAGCGGTTGTCCTTCTCTCCTGGATCAGCTGGAGCTTTCTTTAGGAGCCTTCCCAGCTTTGACAAACGTCCAGCTGGGGTAACCACATTTACTCGGGGCCTTCTTGATGTTCTTCTGCCTCCCTGGCTGCTGTGTCAGTGGGGATGGTGTTCGCTCTGTGTTGTAATCTGCAGTCGGCTGTGACTGAAGAAGTCACTTGGATGAGCGATGAAAGGTAGCAGAGGGGATTGTTGATCAGTTTCAGCAGCTTTGGTCTTAATGAAATTAACATTAGACGGTTAGGGTTAGTGAGACAAGCCCTCCAAATACAACTGGTTGAACAGGTGGAATCCACTGACACTCTTTTCTGACTGTTTTCTTTTCACTTTGAATTTGCTTGGCTCAGTGTCACTAATTGTTGCATGAGGACAATACAGGGACTGCACAAGTCCGAGTCCTCTAAGATGTCACATAAATATGTGCTATTGCCAGAAAGTCTGGTCTCTCTCAGCACAGTCCCAGGAGCATGGGGGCGATTCCAGGAGACAGGCAGGTATCTACAGCAGCATGACAGGCGTGTCTAACCTGACTCCTACAGAGCACTTGACTGGAAGACGCCTCTTTCAGCACACCATTACGTTGCTCTCATAATGGGAAGGCAACGTAGATGCTGATGGGACCAGCATCTGCATCTGCAAGGAGGAACGGGACGAGTGCTGCCAGAGGCTTACTAAATGACCTCCAGTACTCCACTGGTGTAAATGTGTCTGACCAGTCAATCAGAAGCCGACTCTGTGAAGGTGGCCTGAGGGCTCAGCGTCCTCTGCTGGGCTCCTCGCTCTCTTCCTACTTTCCTGTCCATCTCCACCGTCACTGTGGAATAAGGACAAATGCAAAAACATAATATTATAATATTAAAAAAGTGTTCACAGTAGTTGATCATCAGTTAATTAAGTGCATTTAATTAGCCCCACATGGCTGCTAACTGCTAACTCTTATGAAAGAAGCTAGGGTGTATTTAGTTTTTCACTGGATGGAGTCCTGTGGGAACTTTGGTTTTCTCATGACTGTATATCAAAGATAAACGTGGCTGTTGTCACTGTTGTTTTTGAGACGGTGCAACTCAAAGACTGTTGTGTCAAGATTTTGGCTTCTGTCATTCTGGCGTTTTGGAGCCAAACGTGACCATATTTTAAAAAGAGAAGTGCTAAGTTATTACCTAATGCAAGCCTGCATCCATAAACTGTACAGGTTCAGCGCACAGACACACATATCTGTTTAAACGTCCACCAAACGTGTTTGGTGTCTGTGCATTACTGTAGGCCAACCTGGAGGTATCCAGCATTGTCCAGGACAACATCTGCCTGGCTGACACCACCTTTAGAGTCCAGTTTAGAGTTGGGTAGCCTGAGTCCAGTGATGGCCTTCATGCAGACCTCTTTCACGCCGTTGTCTCGAGTTCCTGCTCCAGCTTTCTCTTATACTTGTCCTTAGCCTCTCTGATCCTGTCCCTCAACACTCCCTGAACATTCTCACCTTCTCTCTGGTGCCGCTCTGAAGCCCCTCTTCTTGTCCTTGAGGAGGGCTGTGATGTCCGTAGTCACCCACAGCTTTTTATTTGGGAAAAGTGCACAGTCCAAGCTGGGACGATGGAGTTGGTGTAATCATTACGACCAGTAATATAACCTGGCCCGTGTTAGAGTAAGGATGCATAATGATGTTTGAGGCATGTTTTTTGTAGTATAACTGAAGTTAAAACATAATGTTGTGACTACGTCAAGCTAGCTCTCAGCATAATGTGCAATCAGCTCTGTGACTGATTAACGGGACAAAAGAAAAGGAGGACGTTCCCTCTGTTTTCACGTGTTCACGGTGTACTGCTTCGACGAAGAGAAAGTGAATCAAACTCCTTACCTGTGTGATAACGAGCTTTCTAACAAGTGTAATGTACAGTTGTGGTCAGATGTTTATGTGCAGTCATCATGAGCACAAATGTTATGGTAAGTTTTTCCAGGGTGGAATGACTATTTCATTTTTTTGGTTTAGCACAATTTATCTACACATGTATTATGGAAGGTAGTTTCCTGCACTACGTGCACGCAAGCCAGTTATATTTAGACGGTACTATATTCAAAATAGCGTGCTATAATAGTCCTGTGACACGACACAAGTGTGACTGGATGAGACATTATCACATGCTAGAGAAGCTTCCACTGGGCTCTTTGAAGATGAAAGGAGCTCTTTACTGTGACTGAGTGATGGCGATGGCTTACTGGCACCCTTTGCTCCCCACAGCCCTGCACGAGTATGAGGATCTTCAGAGAAAGCAAGAAACTACAGCCATGGAAGTAAGTGTTACAATCTAATGTTTACAGTCTGCAGACCTCGATCAGCTCTGATCCAGCTCGCTTACAGTAGCAACAAGTGTAACAGCTGCGATAGATGAGAACAGTTGGTGCTCACAGTAATAGAAGCTGGCCGAGCAGCGGGGCAGCAGGGTAACACTTCTTTCTTTGTTTATTTGAACAATAAAAACATTAACTAAAATATTTTGGTTTCAAAGTGATTAAAAAGCATCGAGCTGATAATAACCTCAAGCAGGTCCAGTACTCAGTGTTGTGTTAAATAGCTGCCATGATCACATTTTTGTTATTGTCTAAAACTAAGCAGATATGAGGTCAGTCTGTGTGTAATATTTGTCTTTAACTGTTTCGAACACTGAGAATGAACGATGGCAAAAAAATCACTTCTATCTCTCCAAGCGTAGTCCCTCTTATGATTGCTGCAATATTGTTGTGACTGTAGCACACTGGAAACAATCACGAGTTCCACAGCAATGGAGCTTTTCACAGGTGAGCCTGAGTCACCTGCCAAGCTTTTGTTTCCCTGCTCCATTTCTAAAACGTTTTCACACTAAGATTAGCCCGTGTGATTCCTCACACAGAACACGGATCAGGAGAATTACAATAGAATTAGAATCAATATTGACTTCACTCCTGTTGTGAAGCTAATGTTGGGTAACGTAGTTAGACCTTTAGTGCTCATTTCCCCCTGTTTCAGCAAATAACATGGCGTCCAGTATAGGAACAATACTTGTTCATGAACATTGTAATCTACACAGTATTCCAGGAAGTAATATCACTGATATTGTACAGTATTGTTTTATTATGAGCAGTGAAGGATTAATAATGAACCACCTGCTATAACGGTGTCCACATCCTCTGTGAACAGAGCTCAGTGTGCGTCCAGTAAACTTAAGCTGAACACACAGTGTTGATCTTTAGCATCAAGCCAAACTGGATCATCTGTAAGGCTCAGTTTAGAAGGAAGTTTGACCAGATAATGATTTACTGATATTTAATGGCAGAAACAACAGTGAATGAGGACAAAGTAGCACAACAATCTATTTCATTTGTTTGGTTTAGCACAATTTATCTACACATGTATTATGGAAGGTTAGGTACACGTAGGACTAAACATGGCTGCTAAACAAAAGGTCTGAGGTGCTCACAGAGACCATCAGGGGGTTTTCCCTTCTTAACATCTACATAGTTTTATATACTGTCATCGCATTTAAATGACCTGCTTTTCCAGACTGAGCTGTGGCATTGCATAAAGGTTAATGATGAACTGAAGCTACTCTGTGTCTTACATAAGTTCAAGAGGCTGGAAGAGGAGCGAGACGAGGCGATGAAGAAGCTCTCTGAGTTCCAGCAAGGTAAGTTCACCTGTGTCCAAAAGTGAGATCCCCATTGCACCAACATGTTTAACTCACTATTGTTTGCACATCAATGCTTAATACACATATCACAGCTCTGAGCATGTGTCATACGTGTCTATGGCGCTAACACATACAGTGGGTAATCCCGATCTAAGATTATGAAATTGTCCAGCGTCTGTAGCTTTTCCTTTAGAGCCGCACTCTTCCTGTTCTACATGTCAAAGTCCGTTTGTTGGCCAGAGAGTAAACGATTGAACCTGGAGGCGCTTTGGTTTGGATTTATGTTTCTGTGAACAGCTGACAGTTTAAAAGACATGCATACCTGACACATATGACTAAAAGGAAATGCCTTTGGGCTTTGTGACAAATCCATATTCATGAATTACTCACAATGGAAATACAGTAATAAATTCACAAGCAAAAAGTAATAAGTACAGTATGTATGTAACACAATAATTATCAAACTATCAGAAGTTACACTGTTACAAAGTCAAACTGCAGCTGCATGAATAAGATCTGCACATACACTGATCGAGTGGTTTTAAACACCAAATAATTACGTTTACAAGACAAAGATTTTTTTTTTCTCCCACGTGGATTTTGTTTTCTCCCGTGTCCCTACATTGAGAGAAGCTCAGCTACATTCATGCAGTCAGCCAGCTGGATCTACGGCAGAGTAAGCCCTCGTCTTCATTCCTGCCAAAGCTTTTTCAAGTCAAATGCAGGGACTCAGGTGGCGATCCAAGGATGTTCTAGTGTTGGTTTCTGAACCTGGTTTGGTTGCAATCGTGCTGCTGCTGGAAAGTCCAGTAATTATTAAGGCCTCCATCTGCACATTAGCACGATCACGTTATTCTTCACAAAGGATTTTAAAGACTCAAACACCTGTAAATCAGGTTTCATCAGTTCTGTGGCTGAACCACCGTCTGAGCTCATACTGAGCTTGTGAAGCTCGTCATAAACGTTGCTTATCAAGCTTATCAAGTATAATTTCACTGAACAAGCAGACTTTATGTACAGCAGTATGTACATATTCCAGGTGACTTTTACACAGCCTTAAAGAATGAAAGCAGCGAGTTGTCTGGAAAATAAGTACTTGCTGGTTCAGTGTTGTACCTAAAGACTTCATCAGTCCTCCAGTAACTCTTTGGCATTTTTCTGTTGAAGTCATTTCTCTTGTGAGAAATATTAATGGTGCTTCCACTCGCAGTAAGACTTCCTGCTGTTGTGTGCATCTGCTGCCATCTGTGTCTCTTAAAACTTCTGAAGTTTGAGTCCTGTTATCATGTAAAACAATAATACAGCCAAAGTGTAGGATTAGTTTGATTCATTTGGGCTTAATAATGATCTGGTGGCTCTCTGGCCTCCTGTTGGTGTCACTTACAGCAGGCTTTTTAGGAAGCTCCCGATTTAAAACAGAAGAAGACAAAGGAGAAATGACATAATAGTCAT
Source organism: Rhamphochromis sp. 'chilingali' (assembly GCF_963969265.1). NCBI lineage: Eukaryota > Metazoa > Chordata > Actinopteri > Cichliformes > Cichlidae > Rhamphochromis > Rhamphochromis sp. 'chilingali'. The sequence continues at coordinate 33,349,278 of NC_137947.1, forward strand.
GCTGTGAGACAATGCAGCGCGGAATAGCAATAGATAAATATTTGAAAAACAGTAAGTGTGATGCGCAAGGTGGTTGGTGCCTGTCGTGGTGGTAACCCCCGAACCAAATGGTGGACACCAGAGGTGAAGGGAGCCACCAGGCTGAAGAAGGAGTCCTATCGGGCTTGGTTAGCCTGTGGGACTCCGGAGGCAGCCGACAGGTACCGACAGGCCAAGCGGAATGCGGCTCGGGCAGTGGCTGAAGCAAAAACTCGGGTGTGGGAGGAGTTCAGAGAGGCCATGGAAAAAGACTTTCAGACTGCCTCGAAGAGATTCTGGCAAACCGTCAGGCGTCTCAGGAGGGGGAAGCGGTGCTCTACCTGCACTGTGTATAGTGCTGGCGGAGCGCCGCTGACGTCGACTGAGAAAATTGTCAGGCGGTGGAAGGAATACTTCGAGGACCTCCTTAATCCCACTGACACGTCTTCCGAGGAGGAAGCAGAGTCTGGCGATGAGGGGAATGACCCGCCAATTTCCGGGGGCGAGGTCACTGAGGCAGTTAAACAACTCCTTGGTGGCAGAGCTCCTGGTGTTGATGAGGTCCGCCCCGAGTTCCTGAAGGCTCTGGACGTTGTAGGGCTGTCCTGGTTGACACGCCTCTGCAATGTTGCGTGGAGATCAGGGGCAGTACCTGTGGACTGGCAGACCGGGGTGGTGGTCCCCATCTTTAAGAAGGGGGACCGGAGGGTGTGTTCCAACTACAGGGGGATCACACTCCTCAGACTCCCTGGGAAAGTCTATGCCAGGGTGCTGGAAAGGAGAGTTCTACCACAGTGCTGAATGCCTGAGTCAAATGAGGCTGCGTGCGTGTGTGTCTGCAGTCGAGAATGCTCAGCTGAAGGCCAGCAAAGTCAGTCAGCTCCTGGGACAAAGTCTGGGACCCCCTTTGCTGGTTAGAGAGGACGAAACCAAAGAGTGGAGGAACAACGAGGACAACGGTGGTGGGGGGCAGGGGTCTGCAGCCCCTTCTCACTTTCCCAGCTTACCTGCAGTCACTGCTTCCTCGCAGGTGTCCGTCTCCTTCAGCCTCAGAGACACGAGCAGGAAAATGAGATGAGAGATATAATGCTTAAAAAAAAGTAGTTTTAATTCAGCCAACACTTTCTTGAAATAGAAAAATAATTTTGTTTTGACTTTGAGAGCAATTTGGAGAGTCTCGGTCTGTCAACGTTGTTTTTTTGCATATTTGGTGGACACTTTGGGTTGTTTTGTGTTTGTAAACTTCAGAGAAATAAATGTAGTAATTCAAGGAAAGGAGAGTTCGTCCGCTAGTCGAACCTCGGATACAGGAGGAACAATGCGGTTTTCGTCCTGGTCGCGGAACACTGGACCAGCTCTTTATCCTCTCCAGGATACTTGAGGGTGCATGGGAGTTTGCCCAACCAGTCTACATGTGTTTTGTGGACTTGGAGAAGGCATTCGACCGTGTCCCTCGGGGTGTCCTGTGGCAGGTGTTGCGGGAGTATGGGGTGTCTCGCCCATTGCTACGGGCCATTCGATCCCTATACAACCGTTGCAAGAGCTTGGTTCGCATTGCCGGCAATAAGTCGGACTCGTTCCTGGTGGGTGATGGGCTCCGCCAGGGCTGCCCTTTGTCTCCGGTTCTGTTCATAATTTTCATGGACAGGATTTCTAGGCGCAGCCAAGTGGCGGAGGGCTTTCGCTTTGGTGGCCTCAGAATCTCATCTCTGCTTCTCGTGGATGATGTGGTTCTGTTGGCTTCATCAGGTGAGGGCCTCCAGCTCGCATTGGAACCATTCGCAGCCGAGTGTGAAGCAGCGGGAATGAGGATCAGCACCTCCAAATCTAAGGCCATGGTCCTCAGCCGGAAAAGGGTGGAGTGCCCACTTCGGGTCGGGGATGAGTTCCTGCCCCAAGTGGAGGAGTTCAAGTATCTCGGGGTCTTGTTCGTGAGTGATGGGAGAAGGGAGCCGGAGATCAACAGACGATCAACAGACTGGTCCGTCGTGGAGAAGAGAGAGCTGAGTGTAAAAGCGAAGGGAGGTCTGGGCCTCTTTGCTTAGGCTGCTGCCCCCGCGACCCGGCCACGGATAAAGCGGAAGAAGATGGATGAATGGATGGATGGATGGCTCCAAAAGGATGGGAAACACTGCTCTATGGTACAAAATAGACATGACAGGTTGAACATTAGTCTCTGCAGGGGTACAGGTATTTAGTGGCTAGTAAAAGTCCAACATGCAATCTCACACACACAGCATTACAGTGAGTTTGTTTACATTGTTTGTATTATAAAATGACACCAAAAGCATGAAAAAATCTGATTGAAGAACAAAGACTGATGACAGATAGGAGCACAGTGAGGTATGGGACATTAGCAGGAACATGATATCTCTGTTAGGGCTGCCACAAACGATTACTTTGATAGTCAACTAGTCACCGATTATTTTTGCGATTAGTCGACTAATCAGATCATCATCCATTGGACATAAAACGTACAGCTTATTGCACCAGCAGCATCTGCTCTTATATAACTATCATTAGCTTACAGCTTTAAGTGTTTAAGGTGCTAACTACAAATAAAGACAAGATGATAGTTTATTAAATTTTAATGAAATTTGCAGATTGTTTCGGTGAAGTTTAATAAACTCCTTGCTATCTAAAATATAACAGGACACCGGAGTAAATTCTCGAGCATCTCACACTTCTGATAATCAGCTGTCTGCTTGATGTTTATTCAGCTGTGTAAAAACTATAACTTTGATCTCAGCCAAACCGATTTACTCAGGAACAAATAAAACACTGAAAAAAAGCCAAACAATAACATTTTAAGTTATCTAAGTGACTTATATATCATGTTTAACCTGAGTAGCGAAAGACGGCGGTGGGTTTGAAAACAATTTGCCGGGAGTCCGGTGTTCTCACGGCTCTAGTTAGCCTAGCCCCCGGCTAGCTATCGAGCTAGTGGGTAACAGACGTCTCCGAAAACGTCGGAGCGCTTTTGAAAATATGTGGTGTCTTGATAAACTGAGCAGATATTTGAGGTTTACACAGCTACATTCTCGCCTGAAAATATGTTAAACGTTTATTTTGTGACCCAGAAAGAATAATAAGAGTAATATTAAAACTAACTAGCTGCCGCCATTGTTGGAAACTGAGCAGGGCCGCGCTATGAATTCTGGGACACAGCTTCTTCTTCTTCGGGGTTTAACGGCAGCTGGCATCCTTGTACATGCAGTGCTGCCATCTTCTGTTTCAGTCCGTTATTACACTCTTAAATCCTGCTACTTATTCCTGCGTCTTTTGGGATCTTACAAAGCTTCAAACGACGCGTCGACTATTAAATCAGTCGTCGACGATTTTGATAGTTGACGTAATCGTGACTAGTCGACTAATCGTGGCAGCCCTAATCTCTGTCACTCACACTTGGAAAAGTTAGCTGCAGGCTAAACTAACGGGCCTATTTACCAGTAAGATGGCGCACTGTAATAAATTTATGTTGTTTGAAAATGATTGCAGCTGTGGAAATACGAGCCTGGATACAGATAATGGCACGTGAGCGGCACCCTTGCATCCCCAGCTCCTTTTCTGAGCTTTTAATCGCTTCCCGGGATTGCAAACACATTTCAGGTGCTCCGCTGCACCATTCAATTGATTTTCCTTACAGGTTGCTATGACCACTTTAGTGGAGACAGAATTTGAAATGGGGCACCACATGTCAAAGGAAGGAGCAAATAGTTTGTCTTTGTAGCCATGACAGTTGTGTGGATTTTCATCTGAATAATTCTGGCCTGTACTCATGTATTCAGTGATTCTCCAGCCAAAACACATATTGTGTTTGACTTACGCGTTAATAGAGGCTGCCTGACTGTGCCAAGCAGCTGCATATTAGGACCTATTACGTGATTTCATAGCTCTTAGAAAATTGCTCCTATTCACAACGAAACGGCTGGGGGTGGGGCAGAAGTGTTGGGTGGGTGGTGGGTGGAGGGGAGCGGGGGCTGTGGGAGGATGTGACGAAAAGCCCCCAACACACAATCGTGCCTTTTCAATTGGCGATGGCAAGGTTGATGACAACATGACCATTGTGTTATAATGATAACACCACAAAGGCATCTGCCCCCCTCATCAAGGCTTCGCAGCGGCTGCAGATACAATTTAATTCACTGCTCCGTTGACGGCGCTGATACCATTATGTAGCACGTCGGCACAGGGGTAATCACTGTCGTTCCTGAGAGCGGGATGAAAAAAGACAAGCGTGAAAAAGAGGGGGGGAAAGATGGAGGGACAATGATGGGGAGGCTGAAACTTACAATTAAGAATGCCAATTGTGATGTGTCAGAGCCCCCTGTGGACTCGTGCTCATATACTTGCAACGCTTCCAGCGCTGTTTATTTACCATGGCTACCAGTAATTATAATTAACACGTCATTTAGTTCGAGGCGCCCTCTCGTAGGTTGCCGAGTCTGGACAGCGACAGAGAAGAGGCTGAGGAAGAAAACTGGCAGCTAAGTGCTATTGAGCGCCTGATACGGAGGACGGCAGAGTGGATATCGCAGAGCGCTGACGTTCATCAACTTCTTAATTAGGTGTCACCGGGGGGAAGGAATTGCCCACGGCAGTGGCACTAATGCTTAATTTCTCCCTCACTCAGCTGTAATGTTTAATTAGTTAAGTGGCAGGGCAGTCTTTAGGGTGTTCTTCTCCTACCGAGGTACGATTGCAGCTTGAAACGTTGCTGTTTGGAGTTTCGTCAGATTTTGTTCCCAATGTTTTACTAAAACTGTTTAATCACAGAGTTTCATATTGACAGTGAATCGGACGGCTGCATGTTCAGTTACACTCATAAATCACCTTCAGTGTCTTTAGTGGTGCCAGGGTGTTGTCACTGGGTTTACGCTCTGCTGTACAGGTCAAACCTTTTCTCTGCATCGATAATCTGACCTTTACTATTCATCCACACTTTATTTTTACTGCCTGGAAGCTTTGAACACACAACAAACATGACAAAAGACAGACGCCAAACAGGTTTCATGTAAAACTTTCAAATTAAGACTAAAGTATGTACAACGTGGGACACAAACTATTTTATTCTTAAAAGTCTCGTTTTGGGGGGTTTGACACATTTCCTGTAATCATCCCTGCTGCAGGCAGCTTCTGCCAACTACAGCTCCCACAGACCCTCTTGACTCTACATCCAGGTAACTGTCGACATGTTTACATTATTCAGAGCACATTTATATTTGTATGAATGAAAACTTGAAAACCCAAAGGAAAAAGGTAAGTGTGCTGAGATTGTTTTTAGTGTTTCTGGCTTGTTTTCAGGACTTTGCCTCACAGATCAAACCAGACATGATCAAAAAAGCAGAACGGAAACAAAAGAAGAATAAAACTCCTTAAAAGCTCATACAGTTCAAATAAAGACAGAGGCATTGTATCTGGCCTTTATAAGGGATTAACAAATATGAAATTACACTCGACCCTATATATCAAAACAAAATGGGAAATGGAGGGAGGAATAGAGATAAAGGAGGACAACAATATGGACATACATATGGAAATGTAGCAGCTCGCAGAGCTGGAGGGAATTTGGGTGGAAAAGCCTGATAAGATATTTTATTCCACCTCACCAAAAATCTCACTATGAAGGTAACCCGCACAAATCACTATCATATTTTCTGGGACTGTCATGTTATTAAAACGTATTGTAAGTGGATACATGCAGCAATACGAGAGATATTTGGAGGTTATTTACCTTTGGGAAGTAAAACTTTATTTTTTGGACTTATCAGAAGGATGGACAAAGAACGATAAATACTTGTTTAATATTTTACTGGCAGCAGGTAAAAAAGCCATCACAGAAAAATGGCTTTCTCCTGAGAGCCCAGCTATGAACATGTGGATGGACATCACAATGGACATTTACAGGATGGAGAACAGGCCAGCAGATATGAACTATAAGAGGACCTGTTTGTATCACGATGGAAGAAATGGATGGACTATATAAAAAAACGCAGGCCAGATTTTGATTTTGACTGTGTTAAGTACTAGAAGATATATTAGAGGATATATTAGTTATATTAATGGTAGTAAAATCTCACTCCCTACATGCCTGTTTCTTTCTTTCTTTTTCTGTTTTGCTCCCTTTTTTCTCTTTCCCTCCTTTTGTATGGATATTTTAGTTGTTTAAAAAGAGAAAAAAGCAAAAATACATGTAACAAATTGTTGAAGCTGATGGTTTTGTACAGTTATTCCTAAATGTCAATTAAAGAAAAGAAAACGAAAACTCCAGCAATGTTAGCTTAACTGCTATTGTTACATAGAAGCAGTGTGCAGTGAAAGCTTTCCCACGCTCCTCTCTGCTGTGTGAGCTCCTGCTTTCTCCACCAAACATGGCCTGTGTGGATTTTTACATGAGTCGGGACCAGCGTTAAACCCAGAACGCAGTTAGCGGTAAATGTGTTGGTCATGTATTTCCTTTGCCATTGTCATAGGTAATATCAATTAAAAATCACTTCTTGTCACCATTTAGTAAAGAATTAAATGTTCCCACCCGGGCTGAGGTGTAGCATCACACGTCATGACTCGTAAAGAGAAGCTCATGTCCACCCTTGAAATACTTGCACAACACTCCCCTTTATTAATATTCTGGTTCTCTATCCTTTTCCTCGTCTATTCAATCAGACACGGATGAAGAAAATAAAAAACGGGGTTAATAATCTGAATATGAGCTCATAAATAAATATGAGGTTCGGTGTAAAGTCTCATTCTAATGAGGTCATTCAGTGCTGAGGTGTCGAGTGTTACGGCGCTCTCGTCAGCTGCAGGGATGCATCGTCCTTTAGAAAAACCTAATTGTTGTCTTTGTTTCCATCACGACCTTTTGTTCATGAGTTGATGTTAAAGTTCTTCTTCACATGAGTACAGCCTTTCATATTTCATCAATACTAATGACTCGTTTGTAAAATTCACACATATGCTTTGTTTAAACACTGACTTGTGTTTTTTAATAACCTGTTGTCCTCATAACCGAGTCTGTGAGGTGCGGGAGACAGCAACACCCAGAAAAATATTAATAGCTATTAATACATTTGACAGTCATGCTATTTAATACAAACACTAACTCTAACATACAAAACGGATGATGAGCTTTTAAAACAGCATCGTAACAAATGTATCCAATAGTGTGTAAGCTTAGAATTTAACAACCACGTGTAACACTGAAAGATATTAGTCCTGAAATTCCCTCACATCGGTGTTGTAGGATGTGATGTTTGTCATATTTTACTATTTTTATTTGTTCTGTTACGTGAAACTGAAAAAGCCGTTTCCCGTCTTTCCTTTCATCTTGTCTTTTTCTGTGTTTTCTAGTCTCTCAGATGGTCATTGAAGAGGTCAGCGCCATCCAGGAGAACCTGGAGATTGAGCGAACGTGCAGAGAAAGTGCTGAAGCGCTGGCCTCCAAGGTACAGTTGACCTTACGTTAAATCAGATCTGAACTAATTTCCTATGCGTGCTCAGATTCAGTTTCACATTTACTAAAACGGTGTCATTAAAGTAAAACAAGAGAAGAATAAAGTAATAAAATAATGTTGGTTTAAACCGGCTTTCCTAAGTGAATGTTAGAGTCCAATCAGCCATTTGTGATGACATTATCTGAGCGCAGGGTTACAATCACAGCGCTCTCTGGTCCTCTGCCGCCGCTCCTGTCCCCACGGCTCAGTGTAGAAAATTGCGTTGGATTCTTCTGATTCACAGCACAATTTTTTGGAGTCCTTGCCAAAATGCGAGTTGTGATTGAAAGTGGGGGAGTCTGGCACATAGTGATTTTGCAGCCCACTGGTGCTGAACTTATCACAGTAATCATTTCTCATTCAATTTCTGCACAAAAGCGCTCAGAGTCCACCTGGTTGGACGCGAGTGTGGACAGTTGGAGACTGAGGAAGAATTACAGTGAAGGTGGGCTTTTTCATCAGAGTAGGTCATCTGCTAATCGCGAGGTTGCTGGTTCGATCCCAAATATCCTTGGGCAAGGATAACCCCGAGTTTCATCCACGGGAGTGTGACTGTGTGTGAACGTTGGATAAAAAGCACTTAAGCACAGAAAAGGCGCTCGTGTGAATGAGTGACTGCTGCGCTTTGAGTGCTTCAGGGGAAGAATCAGTCCATTTACACACTGATCATCTGCTGACATTATCACTTACTCATTTGTTCACTTAATTACTTAATTGTGTCTCTATGTTTAAAAGGTTTTTTAACCTCTAAACCAGCAAATAACAAATGAAATTATTACTAGTGTCATTTGAGTATTAAAATATTTGATGTTAATGTTACATCAGGTCTATATGTTTATATTAAAGGAGTTTTATTGCACTGAGCAGTAGACAGATATTCTTATTGATCATAGAAATCTTGTGTTTCAGCAGTGGCCATGAAACATATCTGACTCCTTGTGTTTGCTGACCCCCGCGAGTCCTGCTCGCCTCCTCATGAGTAGCTCAGGGTGACAAAGATAAGGTGGATGATATTGTCCCACCTCAGGTGATCAACAGTTCCTATGATTAAGGATCAGCTCAGCTTCTGTCATCTGCTGTAACAGGCCAACTATGCCTCCCTGATGAAACTTTACCAAAGATCAGTACCAGCTGTGTTACCACAGGAAGCCCGGAGCTTAAATCGCACAGCACACTTACCAACCGTAGCAAATATGATACAGATATGATAGAAATTAAAACTTGCCTATGCAAATATTGAATTTTTACATTAGTCAAATATTCAATCAAAAGTTCAGAACATGTCTGTGAAGGTTCTCAGTCATCCAGGTCATCGTAGTCTAAGGAGCTTGGAAAGAAAAGCGTCTGGACTTCTTTAAGTTGCTTGAAGACGTTTCACCTCTCATCCCAGAAGCTTCTTCAGTTCTGAACTGAAGAAGCTTCTGGTAGAGTTAGAATTGTGACTCTACCGTTTTTAAGTAGCCTTTTCTCTCCAGATTCATGAAGCACTGTTGATAAACAGACTTCTATAACTTTACTAGTCAAATAAAATAAATCTATTCCAGTTGCATTAACAGCAGTAACCAGCGGTTACCAGGAGTCCAGCTTTAGAAAGTTGAGATATTTACAACTATTAAATTGGTCAAGTGAAGCTTGAGCCCCTCCCAGAGTAGAAAAAGGTAACGTGAGTATGAGGTAATAAAAGTGCTGCTGAGTCTCCACATGAGCTACGAGGCTCACGAGCAGCTGCAGTACGTAGATTTGCACTGCAGCATCTGAAGTAGGTGTTACTCTAACTAGTCGTATACAAGCTGCCTTTCTTCCTAATTTACTTTTTAAATTTTGTTTTGTAAAATAAACGTTTCAAAGATGAACAGCATACTTTGGAACTAATGACAGAGAATCAGATGTGACAAACTGTATTTGTCTTGAAATGTTGTCCAGGATTATTGTGAATCCCACTTGCAGCTGACTGAGCACAGAACAGACATCATGTTTCAGGCTTTGTCCAGTGAAGCGGCTGCTAACAGCTAGCACTGTGCTATTTCAGGAAGGAATTATGATTTCTGGCTAAAAGGCTGCTTGGTCTAAGTAACGACTCTCCTTCAGGCTTTATTTGATGTGCTCGCTTTGCTTCACTAACGGCTTCTTTCTTCATATAAAGCGACGTCCATAACCAGACACTCCCTGTGCTGTGGGTGTGTGGGGCGGACAGCAATAGTCCTTAGCTATTTCAAAGAATAAATCCATTTATTAATTATTAACTTACTTATGTTAAAAGCATCACGTTTGTTCACCATAAATCCATAAGCAGAGTACAGTCTGAGTCTGAAACATTACGCTGGCCTTTCAGCAGCAATACTCCAAAGTCACCATTCCTGTGCACACTGTGTTAACGTGGGTTTATTACTCATTTGCATTTAAATCAGAGCTGGAACACACCACGACGGCAAGTTAAACTCTATGTTAATTTCTGTCCCCAATGATGGTAATTTTGCACAACAAATATCTCCAAGGCCGCTCTGAAAGAAGCCAAAGTTTAGAGCAATTCTTTAACTCGTCAACATTTTGATTTAAAAGCAGCTGGAGGGGGTTAGCAATTTACAACCAGTCAGAGGAGAATGTGGCTTTGATGCTTAATGTTTTTGTGTTGCTGTATGATCAAGGCTGTGACTTTGTAATGGCGACCTCCAAAGACAGCGCTAGCCGACTGTTATGTCAGCCTCGAGTCATCTAAGTATGTAATTTTAGATGTACATCTTTCACCGATTGTAGATTATTATCAGAAGAATGTGATTCCATGTTATGTATTGTTGATTGCATTTCAGAAAAAAAGCTGTCGTCTGAAGGGTGTCATCAAAAGATGGAATTGCTGCAATCCGCTCTCACCGGGATGCCATTAATAAATGCTTCTTTCATGGCTCCTGTTTTCTATTTCCTTTACTTTTTTCTTCCCTTTAGGGGCTTTTCTTCCTTCAGGTGACATCAAGAAGCGTGCATAAGAGGCATCAGTCCCACGGCCATGGCTTTCATTCATGCTTTACTTACCACTGGTCTCCTTAATTCATATATATAAGTATATAAATATATATAATGCTAATAAAGTATAATGCTTCAACAGAGAAGCACACACTCCTGTAGCAATGATTATAACGGAGTGTGAAAATATTAACAGCTAAAATGAATTGTTATTCCTACTACAGTGGTGCTGCCATGTTGTACTGCAGTTCTGTGAGTGGACTGTCCGAGTTGTGTTTATGTTCTTTAGATGTTGGTGGTCTACAGTCTACTGTCTACTTGTATAAAACCCATGAATGCTTTGTTACCAGGACAGTTTACTGCAGCTAGGACATGCAGCACATTAGAAGATATTGTTTTAATAGAAGTATCAGTACTTTAGTGAAAACAAGCAAAATATGATTTGAGCTCAACTTTGTTTCCTGTAAAATGAATTTGCCACCGATTATGTGAAACGATGAAGACGTGACTAAAGTGCAAATGTTCAAAGCATTTCTACACATAGCATCAGCTGTTGCATTTATGGGCATATTTATGTTCATGAAGGTCTCTCTGTGGAACTTGGTAATCCTTGAAATGTGTTCTTGAGTTGGTTTGATGTTGTGAAGGAGTTTTTCTTAACTAAGAGAAGAATTTTGCTCTAATCTATTTGAGCTGCCTCCTGTGGTCTCAGATGTTTTGCTCTTGCTGAGTTTGGCACTGCAATCTGTGTTCGAGCCCAGCGATGGCCTACTGTCCTCACTGTCCTCACTGTCCAGTTAAAATGCCATGAAACAGCTTGTCAGTCAGTCCAGTTACTCTTGAGAAAACGTGAAATAATGTATTCAGATGGCTGTATTTCCTAAATATTTAATGCAATACTTTTGTATTGCATTAAATACAAAAGTATTTTGTATTTAATTAATGTTAAAAGTCCACTTTGCTGGTGTGCAAGGGCACCAAAAACTTATGGACTTGACTGCAGGTGTGTTGAACTTCAGTTGGTGTCTTTATGATCTTATTCTGACAGTACATTACACTTCCTTTGCCTGCATGCTACAGCTGGACAGGCAGAACCGCTCTCTGAAGAGGAAGAGTATGATGTTGCTGTCTCACATCAGCCCTGAGACCATCGCTGACATCGACCTCAATGATGAAGCAGAAGAGAGTGAGGACCTGCATGCATCGAGCCACGACTGCCTGTCTCCTCAGTGCTGCACCTCCACCTCAGGTACCGTAGAAAGTAAAGCCTACACTGTGCTGACAGACCTCACCTACAGCATTCATTCATTCACCAAAGAGTATTTGAACACAAGAATGTGTTCACTGGTCACAAGGAGAGCTGTGAAAGCACTTGTGCACTGGTACATTTACTTGCATCTGCTGGCAGTGATAAGTTACTGCAAAGACAAACTCTGGGTTAGAAGATGGATGAATGAAGAAGGGAATGTACCACTGAGGTGAAATCTAGTTTGGAATCCATCGTCTTTGTGTTTGACTCTTCATTTTACAAGGACTTTACTCAAAGTCTTCACGTGGCACATAGTTTCTCACATATTTGAATGAGTGGAAATCAAATTACCTGGATTCTAGAGGTAATGGTTCGGTCGTGTTTATGGAGCGGACCCAAAAGCAGACGAAAAGTAACGAAGAGAGAGACGTTTTATCGGACTGAATGTCAACAAACAAAAACACGAAGCAAAACAAGAGAACTGAAACCTAAACTGGGAAAACTAAACGAACTCTGTAAACTGTGGCAGGAGACATGAAACACGTAGACGGGGAATAACCCCGAGCATGAACAGTGGTAACAAAACACTCAGACGACCTGACACTGAGGACTTAAACACAGGAGGGGAAGGAGGGAAGTAGAATGAAGCATGACGCCACAGGGGAAACAAAACTAAACACACTGAGCAGGGGAACAATGGACCTTTCAAAATAAAACAGGAAACATGGAGATGCAGACATGACGAAGCGACAAACATCAACCAGACTAAAACTCAACTAAGACAAACTAATATGCCAGAATTTTTCTCATTAATCAGAAATATGCAATAACTCAACTACATCCTTAACAAGAATAAAACATGATTCTAACATAAGAAGTCAAGAACAGAAAAAACAAACTCAAGATGCTGGGTCTCAGACCCCGACAGGTTTAAGCCCGCCCCATTGCCACGTCCATCACAGTGTGAAATTTAGCTTCACCAAAAATTCAATTTACAGATGACATGAAGAGTATAATGTCTACACCCTTAGAGTAAAAAAATATTAGGTGTGTTGCGCACGTGTGCATAAAATAACTGGCAGATGTCCTGAGAGTTTTCAGCTGACTGAAGTTCAGCACTGCAGACGTATTTTCTCCTCCAGCTGCCTCTGGCTCACGTCATGGTCAGTTCCTTTAGTCAAACAGTAATTATACCTCCGGTGATAATGGATTTATACTCGATGATGCTTTTCCATTCATGTCGTTGGCATTAAAAGGGACAGATAATCATGTCATTTGCAAATAATATGCTGTGATACAGGCAATACTGAAATAAGTTGACTTTTGCAAAGATTGCGGGCTTATTATCTTGAAAATTCATAATTGCATGTTAATGGACAGCTAGTCAAAGCAGCCCCTGTGATGAAACACCAGATATTTGGCTACAGACTTCTGTAGATCCCAGCCAAACAAACGAGCTCTCGTAGGTTCTGAGCTAAGTACATCACACCGATTGTGTTCATCTGTTCAAATCATTTTCAGTATTTTGCTTGAAAATTTTATGACACGAAATCCTCGTTCTGCTCACCAGAAGGCAATCCATCTGTACCTGAAACAGCTTTTGGTGTCAGCGACCTTCTTCTGCTTAAGTACCCTGTTTAAATGTCTCAGACTGTTCCTGCTGTGAGCTGTTTGTATTAACACGTCTTTATTTCAAGATTTATTCCATTTGTCACATTTTTGGACACGTACAGTTCTTAACCAACGTATCGGCACAGCACAGGTTTAAGCCACAGCTGCACTAAATTAAACTAAAAGAGTATTTTTTAATGGTTAAACTCACCACTAAAGCTCAACATGATCCTTTTAATGCTGAAATATAATGTTTTTATGTTGTCCATGAAATTTAAGATTTGTTGTTTTACAAAAAGTGGAAAAAATAAGAAAGCCCATATATATATATATATATATATATATATATAGCAGCTGGATAGCGTAGTGGTTAAACTACACGCCTTTGGAACAGAGGATCGCAAGTTCGATTCCTGCCTGGGGCGTCTGTATCCAGTAAGGGTCCTAAGGCTAGACCCCCTATGCTAAGCAAGCCTACCGCAGACATGAGCGAGACAGATAAATATGAAGGCATGCCGGCTCGGACGTCGCCCGGATCAACAAGGTCCGCGTCAGGTGTTGAGGAACCAGGGCACCCTGACGAAAAGTGGGCTACTGGAACAAGAAGGCATCGGTGGGCAAGGGATGAAAACAGGGCGTTGAAACCTTGAAACCTGGATCCCCCGTAGCCGGTTACCAAGATTACGTGAAGTACCCTCAGAAGGTCTGCTAGATGATGTTAATGCAGCACTACGGGCAATACCTACAGACACTAACAAGCTGATCTACAATACGGCAGCAGTGATCAGTGAGATGCTTGGCTACAAGTTGAACAGCCACAAGGGGCAGTACCCTCCATGGAGAAGGAGGCTAGAGGGCAAGATCAAAGTAGCACGGAGGGAGGTTAGCCAACTAATGGAGTTGCAGAAAGGTGCGACAAATAAGGTGCCTAAGAAATACAGCAAGTTGTCCATACCTGAGGCCTTGGAAACTGCCAAGCAAAGACTCACAGCCTTGGCCAGCCGCTTGAGGAGGTACACCAGAGAGATAGAAGGCAGGAGAATAAACCAGCTGTTCTCCACAGAACCAGCAAAGGTGTACTCTCAGTGGCAAGGGAACAATAAGAGAACAGCACCACCAAAGCTGGAGACGGAGCAATACTGGAAGAGCATATGGGAGAAGGATGCAACCCATAACGGCAATGCTCAGTGGCTAGAGGATCTGAGGGCAGACCACAGCGACCTCCCTGAACAGGGTCCAGTAACCATCACAGTGGCAGATATCCAAGAAAGGGTCTCCAGTATGAAGAGTTGGACAGCACCAGGGCCCTACATGGTTCACGCCTACTGGCTGAAGAAGCTGACTGCACTCCACGAGCGTCTGGCAGCACAAATGAACCAGCTGCTAGTTAACGAGAGACACCCGGAATGGCTAACTGAAGGCCGGACGGTCCTGATCCCCAAGGACCCCAAGAAGGGACCGGTCCCCTCCAACTACCGACCAATAACCTGCCTCAGTACTACATGGAAGCTCCTGTCAGGCATCATATCGGCTAAGATGAACAGGCACATGGGTCAATACATGAGCGGGACACAGAAAGGAATTGGCAAGAATACCAGAGGTGCAAAACACCAGCTACTGGTAGACAGAACAATCAGCCCAGACTGACCAACCTGTGCACTGCCTGGATTGATTACAAGAAGGCCTATGACTCAATGCCCCACAGCTGGATACTGGAATGCCTAGAATTGTACAAGATCAATGGGACCCTAAGAGCCTTCATCAGGAACTCAATGGGGATGTGGCGTACAACACTAGAGGCCAACTCCAAGCCCATAGCACAAGTTACCATCAAGTGCGGGATCTACCAAGGAGATGCTCTGTCCCCACTGCTGTTCTGCATAGGCCTGAACCCCCTCAGTGAGATCATTAACAAGACTGGCTACGGATACCGACTACGGAACGGAGCAGTTGTCAGCCACCTCCTGTACATGGATGACATCAAGCTGTATGCCAAGAGTGAACGAGACATCGATTCACTGATCCACACTACCAGGCTATACAGCAATGACATTGGAATGTCGTTCGGACTGGAGAAGTGTAGTCGGATGGTAACAAAGAGAGGGAAGGTAGTCAGAACTGAGGGGATTGAACTACCAGAAGGCAACATTGCAGACATAGAGGACAGTTACAAGTACCTGGGGATCCCACAGGCAAATGGGAACCATGAAGAGGCCGCTAGAAAGGCTGCAACCACCAAGTACCTGCAGAGGGTCAGGCAAGTCCTGAGGAGTCAGCTGAATGGTAAGAACAAGATCCGGGCCATCAACACATACGCCCTGCCCGTGATCAGGTACCCTGCTGGGGTAATAAGCTGGCCAAAGGAGGAGATAGAAGCCACTGACATAAGGACAAGAAAGCTCCTGACCATGCATGGAGGGTTTCACCCCAAGTCCAGCACCCTGAGGCTGTACGCTAAGCGGAAGGAAGGGGGCTGGGGACTGGTGAGTGTCAGCACCACAGTCCAGGATGAGACAAGGAACATCCAAGAATACATTGGGAAGATGGCCCCAACTGACCGAGTGCTCAGTGAATACCTCAGGCAGCAGAAACCCAAGAAAGAGGAGGGAGACGAGGAACCATCATGGAAGGACAGGCCCCTGCACGGTATGTACCACCGGCAGATAGAGGAGGTGGCTGATATCCAGAAATCCTACCAGTGGCTGGACAAAGCTGGACTGAAAGACAGCACAGAGGCACTAATCATGGCAGCACAAGAACAAGCTCTGAGTACAAGATCCATAGAGGCTGGGGTCTATCACACCAGGCAAGACCCCAGGTGCAGGCTGTGTAAAGATGCCCCAGAGACTATCCAGCACATAACAGCAGGGTGCAAGATGCTAGCAGGCAAGGCATACATGGAACGCCATAACCAAGTGGCCGGCATAGTGTACAGGAACATCTGTGCCGAGTATAACCTGGAAGTCCCGAGGTCAAAATGGGAGATGCCCCCAAGGGTGGTGGAGAATGACCGAGCTAAGATCCTGTGGGACTTCCAGATACAGACGGACAAAATGGTGATGGCTAACCAACCGGACATAGTGGTGGTAGACAAACAGAAGAAGATGGCCGTAGTGATCGATGTAGCGGTTCCGAATGACAGCAATATCAGGAAGAAGGAACACGAGAAGCTGGAGAAATACCAAGGGCTCAGAGAAGAGCTCGAGAGGATGTGGAGGGTGAAGGTAACGGTGGTCCCCGTGGTAATCGGAGCACTAGGTGCGGTGACTCCCAAGCTAGGCGAGTGGCTCCAGCAGATCCCAGGAACAACATCGGAGATCTCTGTCCAGAAGAGCGCAGTCCTGGGAACAGCTAAGATACTGCGCAGGACCCTCAAGCTCCCAGGCCTCTGGTAGAGGACCCGAGCTTGAAGGATAAACCGCCCGCAGGGGCGTGCTGGGTGTTTTTTTTATATATATATATATATATATATATATATATATATATATATATATATATATATATATATATGGAAGACAGCACAGAGGCACTAAT
The DNA here is from genome assembly GCF_963969265.1 of Rhamphochromis sp. 'chilingali'. NCBI lineage: Eukaryota > Metazoa > Chordata > Actinopteri > Cichliformes > Cichlidae > Rhamphochromis > Rhamphochromis sp. 'chilingali'. The sequence goes on from NC_137947.1 coordinate 33,366,141, forward strand.
CATGGCAGCACAAGAACAAGCTCTGAGCACAAGATCCATAGAGGCTGGGGTCTATCACACCAGGCAAGACCCCAGGTGCAGGCTGTGTAAAGATGCCCCAGACACAATCCAGCACATAACAGCAGGGTGCAAGATGCTAGCAGGCAAGGCATACATGGAACGCCATAACCAAGTGGCCGGCATAGTGTGCAGGAACATCTGTGCCGAGTATAACCTGGAAGTCCCGAGGTCAAAATGGGAGATGCCCCCAAGGGTGGTGGAGAATGACCGAGCTAAGATCCTGTGGGACTTCCAGATACAGACGGACAAAATGGTGGTGGCTAACCAACCGGACATAGTGGTGGTAGACAAACAGAAGAAGACGGCCGTAGTGATCGATGTAGCGGTTCCGAATGACAGCAATATCAGGAAGAAGGAACACGAGAAGCTGGAGAAATACCAAGGGCTCAGAGAAGAGCTCGAGAGGATGTGGAGGGTGAAGGTAACGGTGGTCCCCGTGGTAATCGGAGCACTAGGTGCGGTGACTCCCAAGATAGGCGAGTGGCTCCAGCAGATCCCGGGAACAACATCGGAGATCTCTGTCCAGAAGAGCGCAGTCCTGGGAACAGCTAAGATACTGCGCAGGACCCTCAAGCTCCCAGGCCTCTGGTAGAGGATCCGAGCTTGAAGGATAAACCGCCCGCAGGGGCGTGCTGGGTGTTTTTTTTATTTTTTATAAATATATATAAATATATAAAAGTTCTGCAGTGCTGAACTTCAAAAAAGGAAGTTTTAGTGGTTAAAGCGCTAAAGTCCAGGGCGCCGACTCAAAGAAGCATTCTTATTTGACTCATAAGTTCTAATAAAGTTTTAGTTTCAGAGACAATTTTGACAAAGTTTGAAGTATTTGTGTTTTCTTGTTTGTATGACAGCTGGTCTCGTACATTTGTTAGGCACGGTCTATAAGCACAAACTAAAAAACGAGAATGTAACACCAGTATGAATGAATTACTCTGTTTCAATCATTTGGTATTATTTGGTAGACTAGAACTGATCAGCGTTTCAAAGAGGTTTGGCTCTACATAATAAATGTTCTTATTTGACGAAACAAACACAGGTTAACCCACAGAATGTCACAGTTGTACAGTCAGTGCACAACAACATTGTTTAACTGTGCTGCTTTTTTTAGTGCTGCAAAATAAGTTGGAAATGACAGTTAAGGAGAAAAATCAAGCACTCTCTGATCTTGAGGCAGTAAGAGAACTACTGAGGGCGACCAAGGAGGAAGTAAGTATTTAATATTTCTTTTTCCCTGTTGTGAATACTTTGGCCAGCAAGCGTGTGAATGCAGATTCCCAGTTCTTAGTAGTGAATATGTGCAAAATGTGTCCCTGCATTGTTGTTTCCTAACAATAATAACAGTGACACATTAGCACGGAGGACAGAAAGGGATCCACTGTGTGTGCAGCTGCACTTTGCATGGCAGAGGTTTGTCATGTGCTGCCGCATCTCTGTTTTGCTGCAGTCGAGAGGGAACACACAACGAGTCACATTTAAGGCAGGTGTGCACTGTAAGTTAAATGTTAGGACCATGTCTGTGGTCAAACTGTGGTCATAAATATTTTGTGCTTGTAAATCAAATGCTTAGTTGTGAACTGAGTTTTGTAACCTTTAAACATGTTAAAATGTTATGTTTGTGCTTCTATAGATGAGAATTTGTGTTTGTAAAAGTATTTACATGAGTTACAGTGTTGTTTGCATAGGTCTACGTGTAAAACTCTGCGCTCTGGTTCCCTGGATGTGTGACAGTTTCAACTTACAAGTACGAATTTTGACCCGATTTTTCTTCCTTTCAGCTGATTGGTCAATGTCATGTCAATCACAAATGAAACAATCCAATCAGAGAACAGATGGGTTTGGCTGTCGGAGGGGTGCTTTACGGAGCTGCAGGTCCTGGAAGGATAAATGCTCTTTTACATGCCAGCCCAGCGTTTTCCTTCATCACCACGAAGGAAAACAGTCTGTGCGTGTCCGAGTCCGATGAATTTTGTGTCACAGGTTTACGAGCTCACACAGGGACCTCCAGAGACTTTAACGGCTCTGTGGACCTCGAGAAGGAGCAGCATTGTGGAAATGACACAGTCTTCACTAGTATGTAGGAAGACACCAGTAGTAGGATAGTTACAAAGCTTTCTTCGTTGTGAATGAGCGATACATGTTTTTATTGAACATTTGAAGATAAAACAACAGTAACTCCTGTAGAGGACATAAAGTCAGAGACAGAAACAACAAGGAGCAGGCGCATCTAGTACACGCAGAGCTGCAGCAAGAAAACGACAGCGCAGCGGCCAGCGCAACAAATTTTGCGCTCTCAGTTAGAAGTGAATGCGTCTGCTGTGAAAGGACCTTCATGCTGTGACTCACAGCAATGGTCCCGGGTCAGCCCTGACTTTGTGTTAAGGTAATACTAAAGTATTAATGGTATTTCTAACCACTGATATACCAAAACTTTATCCTTTCAACAGCTACCAAAAGTTAGGGAACCTAGCTGCTATGGGACATTCATATGTTCTACCCTTCCAGGACCTGAAGCTCAGTAAAGCACCCCTCCGACAGCCAAGATCTTCAACCCACACCTCCGGCAGAGCTTCACCAGCAGTCTGAGGGAGACTGAGGACATTGAGTCTGAATGGACCATGTTCAGCATCTCCACTGTCGAAGCCACT